>NW_008794078.1:868895-900720 GCF_000699145.1 Aptenodytes forsteri
TAAAGGGAGGGGGGGGGTGTCAAGTTTTTCTTTGTGCCTCCCAGGCCCCAAAACTTAACTGATTTTTTCTATTACTCTCCTCAAACTTGGAAGAGCAAAAAGCATTTAATCAGCCCTGTACAGGTTATGGACTATTCCCAAACAAATGCAGTTTTGGAAGGACAATGGAGATCTTTTTAGAATATAAACATTTAAACAAAGGCCAACCCTGCTTTCCCAATGCAAGTAATCCTTCCGCCAAAACTGGGACATATGGGCTAGTAGGTGACTGCAGAATCATGCCAAAAAAATTTAATGCCTGCTACAAATGGAATATAAAAAAATTGGAAGATCAATCAAAATACCTGGAGTAGATCCTTTTACAAAACTAAGACACCCCCCCTCATACTGAGCCCCTGCAGAGAAAATAAGCATACACCAAGATTATTCTTGTTTGGGTGCATTTACACTGTTTATTTAAGTAATGCACCAGGGCAGCTTTTGACAACAGGTTTGCAATGGTGGCAAAACACAAAAATTAGAAAGGGATAGTTGATATTTGCTCCACAGTGGGAAGCATGAGTTATTGATTGGCTTTGTATCAGCCTAGAGTTCCTTTTTAATATAATAAGATTAGTTTAGAAGGGTGTTTTATAAATCAGGTGGTTCTAATTTGATTTGAGTACTGGCTCTTAGTGACTTGCCAAAGTTCAGTAAATATGCAGAGTATAGTATACGCACTTTATCTTTGTGTATTAGCTATGACATAAACACAGAGGGGGAAAAGTCAAATTTTATACATCAGAAAATGGGTTTGTTGCCAGACATTATACCATTGCGTATTTAATTTAACTGATGTATGTTGAATTGGGAAACCAAATTCAATGAGCTGTTTGTTTCTTTCTGCAAATACACTTACATCAATGACCTCTGAGGACACGACCTTAAAATGTAACTAGATGTTTAAAAGAACCTCAAAGATCTCTATAAGACATTAATGTTTGCATCAGAGGGCAGTATACAAGCATGTATATACTCAGCTGTCTATATGTCGACTGCTATATTTTTTATTGTTACAGGAAACCAGCCAAGGTCCCAAACAGGAAAATTATCAGCTCTTTTTTTTTTTTTGGCATGGTCCTGTTTAAGACTAAAGGCATGACCTTAAGTTAGAACATATTTTAGCCCTATTCAGTAACCATTTTGGCACCTTGTGCATGTTTTTAAATGCTAACCCTTCTTGGGGAGCATAAGGCCCCTGCAGAGACCCGCAGCAGTTAGGCATGGTGCATGGAGGTGTGCAGCCCTGTGTTTGAGGATTGGTATGGGGCTCCTAAAAAAGAAGGAATGACCATTTCAGCCAGGCATGGGGAACTCCTGGTCACCTCTCCAGGGACAAACCGACGTCAAGTTCTACTGTCTGTCAGGATTAAGTGCCTGTTTGCTTTTTCACTAACATGTGGTTTGAGAACAAAGCAGCTCAAATCTCCTCCATTCTTAACAAAGCATCTCAAATTGCTGAGTAAAATTCCTTAATCCCCCCGTCTTAATCTGAAAACACCAATGCTACATGGTAACACTGAGGTCTCTTTTTGTCCGCCATAGAGAACTGTTGACATCAATGTTTGATTTGGAGCTAACTTTTTCTGCAGCAGCCTGTTATCAGGGGGAAACCCCAGGTGCTTTGTTCTCAGAGCAGATCTGTCCAAGTAATTTTTCTTCCTTATGTTTTCATTCCAAATGAGAAACTAAATACAAAGCAAGAAGAGAACAAACTGGTATAGTTTTTCACCTCCATAAACATGGGTGGTAAAACATAAGGTGAGCTTTTCCATCATGAGAGCCACGAGGAAGGATGCAGCAGCTGTTTGCTGAGTTGTTGACTGCATGTCCCAGAGGTCAGGCTAGAAGAGACAGCAGCTTCAAGTGAACTGCAACATACATTCCCACCAGTATGAGCAAGCAAACTGGGTCTAGAAAGTAAGAAAGCAAAACACCTGATCTGAAGAGGATTGCACTGTTGTAACCTGGTGCAATAAAGAAGTCCAAACACCAGGTGGCTTGACCACAATGCATATCTGTAGAGATCATTCTTACATAAAACTCAGCTCTCATCATGGCCAGTATTTTCCTGCTATCATTTAATCAACAACAACAAAAATCAAGTCCCAATTTCCGCTAGAAAAGTCATTGAAATTACTACTTACTTGCTCTTCAACCATTCCTCCTCCTACTACTACTGCTCTCCTACCACTTTCTTTTCCTACTGTATTGCCAAGTGTCAGTTTTAATTGCCTTGTCCCAGCTTCAGTCAGTGGTAAAAATACAGCCCCAAGGGGGTGAGATCAAATGTTTGCCTGGCCAGCAGTAATCAGAAATGGTTGGCCAGGGAAGAGTAGAAGTGTAGGACAGCAGCAACACTTTCCCCGTGCACTCTCCCAGTCCATCCTCTCTGTGGGAGATGAGATATGGGCAAAGTCCTCCTTAAGGCATTGGCCAATCAAAGATGTAGAAGTTTGCCAGGAAACTCAGGAAGACAAGGAAAACAAGATGTAGTTTTCACTTTAGTAGACTTCATTCCTTTTCTTCTTGCTGATTTCAATCAATTCCTTTGAGGTTTAGCTGTGGAGGTCCATGAATTGAATTGTACGCACTATTACTTAGTCCTACTTTGATCTATATTTGCCAAAAACTAGTTTGCAGTCTGTGTTCTCCTCCATTTCTGACCTCAGCAATGTGCGTGCCTTCATTCAAGCTTTGCTTCCTGGAAGAGCCCCAGAGGATCCAGAGTAGCCCCTCTAATCAGGGCCAGGTCAGCAGCAGAGTCAGGACTTTTATCCTAAAAGCCATAAGGGCTCCATAAGGAGCAGCAACCGACTCCCTGTGAGAAAACTTCTAACACATTTTCTTCCTCCCATCATCAAGTAAGACACCAAGAGCAGCTTCACGAGGTCTGGCCATGAGAAATAACTCAAGGTTTGTAACTAGCAGTAGTCAGCTGGGAAGCATAACTCATTGCTAAGCTGTTTACGTGCAGCTGGAGCAGACTGGTGTGGAACAGAGCGTGCAGGGTAGGTGGGCACGAGGATACACAATATTCATTCCTATATACCCTTCTGGTTGCCTTCTTGAGGTAGAACAGATCAGAGTCGTACCCTTCAAGATGCCAAGGCCAGAGGCTGCAAATACAGCAAGAAAACTGCTATCCAGGCTACTGTGTTTGGGAAAAGAACATGTAGACCATCACAGCCCCGTGCTGCAAAGCTTGGTCATGTAAGAGGTTTTCTAGGCATAAGAGATGCTTTTGAGACTGGAGATGCAAAAGCTGCGGAATATTTTCCTCGCCTATCACATCTCCAAAAAACATTGCTTAAACTGTCTCAAAAGGCTTCCAGCTTTCCTACCTGCAGGAGACAGCAAGTTAAAAAAAATACTTAAAACCTCTGAGAAAAAAAAATGTGGATATCTATGTCCACCAAAGATGCTAGAAAAGGTCCCTGCAATTCTCTCTTGGTAAGGATAAAGCTTGAGAATGTAATTTCTTGAATTAAATTGTAACAGTGACTTTGCAGGCAGACGGAAAGAGTCTAGGACAGCTTTTTCCACAGAAAAATTGCAAATGGGGAGTTAGAGTAACATCATCACTGAGGCTACCCTGAAGAGGTGGCTGCAAATAAAGCTGCAAGGTGCATATGCACACACGGAGCTCAGGGATTAGAATGGATGGGAGCCAACAGAGCTCAGGGAGGACCAAAGACATTTTAGTACAGGTGGAGATGACTGATCTCACACAGTCAGCACAGGTCAAAGTCTTGAAAAAAAACAGGGAACAGAATCCTCCAGAAAGATTTCCACATTGCTCCTGCAGGCAATGAGACTGCACGCTTGAACTATGAGTTAGTGACAGGACTTCATCAAACCGTTCCCGCAGAAACGCTAAGACACTCAAAACACAACTCGTTAGCCAAAATTCCTCCGCACCAAGGTGGAAAATGAGCTTTGAAAGACATACCCACAAAGCAGACATTTCTCAGCTGATGACGAACAGGCAGCCGTTGCTGCTGTATGCCACTCTTAACCCGAGTGGTAATAGAAACTGGCCTGAAGAACTAGTTAGCTCTCATTTATATCAGTGGAAAGCAGTGTCTCCACCGAAGTCAATATAGTTTCACTGGGGTAAGTGAGATCAAATTAGGCTCGATGTCCACAGACCTGAGTGTATTACTTGCCTTAGGGCAGGGGAATGAGAACAAAGGGCTCATATATTGGTATCTGTGTTTGGTCTGTAAAGTATTGCTCTCTCTTGCCCACCACATCTTTCAGCAATGGGCTATGTGGAGTCATACAATTAAAAAGTCATTTATGTTCAAGATTCCCACATCTCTGACGTATGCCTTGTCACAGCAGAAGAGCTTAGCTCTACACCAGAGAGATTCAAGCGTCATGAAAAGATGGCTACCAGCAAAAATCACTCCAAGGTGAAAAAGGAGAGGAAAAAGAGAGATATACACAGAGCAACCTGGAGATGTTACAAGAGCTCCATCAGAGCTGGCTCTGAGTACAAGCAAAGCAGGTAGCTGCCTAAAACGACAGGGACACAAAGGCACAGGAGCATTTTGCCAGGTGTCCTTCCCCCTGCATGGCAGCAAAGCCTGGCTGTTGGCCCCATTGGTGGCAACTGGAGTCAGCAGTGTAAAGCGCCAACCTTCAAAGCCACCTCCAGGACTCATTGGTAGCCACAAACATCAAAGGTTTTCTGTTTGCAGTGCTCCAACCTGGAGTGTAAAAACTCCGGGGTGATGCTGGTGCTGGAGGCAGAGTCCCAGGAAGAGGCTGGTGAGCCTGGAAGAGGACAACCACCACCCGCAGGGAACGTTGGTACCTGGCCCTGGGAAAAGCCCATCTTCTGCTGGAGCTGGCTGGTTGCCCATTTCTATCCCCCCGCCCCCCCACTTCTGACTTTTACATGATTATCATCACACCATCCCCACCAGCTTCTGGGCAAAGTGCGTAGGTGAACTTGTAACTAGGAACGCACACACGTGCAAACATGCACCCCTTTTGTCAGCCGTAGCATTTTATAGCCCATGGGTGAGTAATAAGCCAGGGCTCGGTATCTGCCTCGTAGTATGATATAACTTTCAATCATGTTAATTAAATTAATATGGCCTGTGCTAATGAAAACCACAAAATACTATTTTGGTGTCCATGAGCACATACATTTTGATAATATCAACTTGTCATTCTGATGTTCCTTTCTACACCAAATACTAGCAATGTAAACATATCTAACAACACTTTCATCGTAACAAAGGAAATTCTGCATCAGCACCAGACTGAATGCAGACAGACTTGCATAAGCAGCAAGCTCCAGAAATATTCAGCCATACTAGGGCTCACCAAGTCTTCTACAAATGCTCCTCCTATCTAATCTTTTTAATCTACTTTTAAGGTATATTTTTGGCTCATGTTTTGTTTTAGATTGGGGGGGGTTGTTATTATTATTCTTTCCCTGCGTGATTAGCCATCCAGGAAATGTTTAAATTACAAAATCATAAGGTTTAAAAGATTTATAGATCAAATTATATTAACCTAATGCAATAGGCCAGCCATACGGAAATTAGAAGTCTTTATATTATATTTTGGTTATTAAATTGCTCCCTTTATACTGTTTAGTTTGTTTGTAACAGCAAGGTTTTGCTGTCTGATGCCAGAACCTGCAGAGTAACCAAGCAAAAACAAATGACTTAGTCCTTGGTTCAAAGAAATAATAGGTTACTAGCATAATTAATTTTATGTTTAATTACTGCAGAATGAAACAATTCAACAATATCCAATCAATCCTCGGAATGACAGAACAGAAGGTCAGCAGTTGCTAAGTCAATTGTTTTGAAAGAGAAATTTATGTCGGGTTCTCTTTTATGTGCTGGAGAAAGAAATTGGATAAAAGTGGTCAAGCAAACGTTAATTAATTGTATAAATGTAATCCTGTTGTCATGCAAAAAAATCACAGAGACTCCAGGCACGGCGTTCAAAACACTGGGTACACATCAGTCAAGAACATCCAGAAATGGCGTCCTCAACTTAAAACAATAATAATGAAAGAAAGGAGAGCAAACAGGAATGTTTGAAAACCAGATTGATTTTGAAACTGGCATTCAGAAGCACATTTGTACGAGCTGACAGGCTCAGTCCGGTGCCTATAGAGACAGGTCCACGTCACGACAAAGTCTGACCCTGCATGGCTCCTTGGTGGCAAATCTCAGAGGTGGCTGCTTCTGCTCTCCCTGTCTTTCCTCAGATTAGAGCACCGAGCCATCTAAAAGTTAATTTTATGCAAACCAAAGGCCCCATACAAGTTAATCAGGTTCAGAATTTCCAATTCCTATTATTATTTTTCTCTGAGCCTCCAGGTATTCCAGCAAGATTTTGTTTTCCTGCAGCACTGGCTTTTAGAGTTACATGATTACACATTCCCATTTCACCTTGAAATAGCCATTCCTGCTCCCTCACTCCCAGGGAATTTTTGCATTTCAGAGGCCTCACCTGCAGTTTCCATCATTTTTCCAAGTATTGCTGATTAGATGTATGCAAGATCAGGATTGCCTGGTGGGCTTAGCCGTCCTCTGACGCACAGTGTCATTTTCTCTGTACCACTCTCCTCTTCAAGCCTTGCTGATGGCACCAGGGGCCACTCTATCATCCCCTACTTCTTCCTTTAAAACCAACTTGTGAAACAGACTTTAACCAGCCTATTATTTTATGCTGGGGGCTGCAGGGGGAAGACCTGGTGGCCCAGTCATTGGTGCCATAACTGGACCTAGCTATAGAGGTCCATGAAAGTTTGCTGTGTTGGCTCTGATGTCTTGTCAAGGCAGGTCTGTACCAGTGTCTGGTGTTCCTTACCCTAGCTCTTGCTGCACTAATGGTATGACCCCAGCTTGCTGGTAATTAGGGCAACAGAAGCATTAGAAATCCTTGACCTATTTGTCACCATGCCATATTTACTTCCACCCTCCTTTAATCCATTTTTGCACAAAATGCAGCTGAGTAGTTGTCTGCATGCAGAGCACGGGAGCACCAGGCTCTCTACCTGTAGAAGACCTCCTTCAGCCCATAGGCCAAGGTCAAGTTACCACTGGCAGGCAGGCAAGGATGGTACTTTATTGTTGAGCGTGGAAGTTAAGACGGAATCTTGCATGTAAGCCAAACCTAGCTGCGTTATGAACCAATTTTGTCACCTATAACAGGAAGCAACCCCAGGGCGTGCTGGGTAGCCCAGCCTTGAGCTCTCCAGCTCACAAAACATTTGAATGTGCAACCAGTGCATTGTGAAGATGATCCTTTCAGCAGCTCTGCAATGCTTTGAAAGCTTCTTTCTCAGGCACTTAGCTAGTACCAAAAAGGGGGCACAGCTAATACCAATCTCCATCTTGTTCCAGCTCAGCCCAATTCGATGATGGGAAACCAGATAGATAGGGAAGGAGTGAATGATGAACTCCGCAGCACTGCACTGGCATTCCTAAGCCTCATCCAAGGTTTGGCTCTAATTTTTCCATGGGAAATGCCAAAATGTTTCCAGATTAAGCAAATATACAGCTGTATACTTGTTTTAAATGTATATATTATAGGAGGACCCAAAAGATGGCAACAAGTGGGAAGAGTACGCCATCTAAGAGCCCTGGCATGGACCCTTGTGATGTTACTATGGTTACACATGGTAAACAACGCTACGGAAAAAGTTACTGAGCTTGAGCAGGGGCTGATTTTTAAATCTTAGCAGGGCAGCCAGTTTAAACTTGAGACGCAAATGCTTTAATGGTGTAATGACAATACGAAGGCCTACACACTTCCCTTCTTTTAATGGTAACTTTGCAACAGAGGCCGAACACAATTGCTTTCTGTACAGAAGGATGCTTAACACAAATGGCAAAGGCATTGAAAACAATCATTTCAAAACATGCTCCTAGAGAGGTTATTTTATGGCTTTGCTATGCTCAAGTCTGGACCGATGATGCCAGCATTACTAATCTTTGAAATGAGGGGGTTTACATTGGGAGTGTTGACATAACCTTAGCTACAGCAGGAAAAAAGGGTACAAGAAGATGGAAATGTATATTTTTGGAAATAGATTTCATTCTGACAACTCTATAACAAACAAGTGAAATTTTAATACTGTGCTTTGATGAAAAATGAGCTGCTGAATAAACACCAGACTAATTCATAAAGAGCAAACTCAGCCTGTTTAATATTTCTTGAACTGTCCCAAAAATTCCATTGATCACTAGTGATGCTGTAAATAGAAAATTCCTGCCATTTTCAAAGGAGCCAGAAGAATCTCATTGGGGTTTACCTATCAAACTCTTAGACACTTTTGAAGCTCCCAGGCTAAAACATAATAAATCAAATATGAAATTGTATAGTGTTGGGCTGAGCTGGAACCTATGATTATGTAGTCTATTCCTGGGATTGTTTTATTTTTTGTGAAGTATTTTGTTTCTACTTAATTACCATGTCCTCCACCAAAAAGTCAAACATCCCTCCCTTGATCAATCAGCTAGTTAGAAATGCACAAATACTTCAAATATTGGTGATTAGACTGTTCTCCAGTTTAGTACCGATGTACGATACTGCATTTTGCTTCTTGGAAAGGAAAACTAATCCATGTCATGCCCAATGTTAAAATAAAATGTCATACTCCTGGGGCTGGGTCCCCCCTCCTTGCCCCCTGCTATTCTTTGCGATTTCTTAGGCAGTTATGAAAACAGCAAGATATCAGATATACTGCATTAAGTACATCCTAAGGCAAAAGATCAAATAGATATTCAACAAGCATTTATATAACCCTGAAAGTTGAGGATCCTTTACTGTATTTTTCTGATTTTTGTTTTTTGTCAAAGAATTCCTTTTTCCTTGAACATTTTCAAGCTGATAATTTTTGCCCATTTTCCCTAGTGTCAATCCTATTCCCTTCCTAGCCAAGAAGCACTGAGGCTGCTCAGCACCCCAAAAAAAAATATTAAAAAAATCAAGAGCTACTTGGGCTAAGCACAAAAGTGAGCAGCATGTTTCCTATTTTAAAATTAAAGCACCTTTGTTTCTTCCACCCAGCAACCCTACCCCTAAACCTGAACCTGCCGTCCCATGGCACCAGGGGAGCTCAGACCTGCAAGTTTACCGCTTGGGCTACTGGCAGCGGCTCCATACTGGTGAAAAGCCGGCTTTATTCCTCTGCTCTCCCTCTGTTTAAAGCAAGCCGCTTCCCGCCACTGTGCCCACAATCCCATCTTTCTCTAGCACAAAATATTCTATGCTGCAAACTATTTAACTTGTAAGCCAGGCAGGCTATCGTGGGTACTTTGCCTGGGGGTAAAATACCAATAAAATCAAGGTAGCTTTGGCAAGGGGAGCGGTTTACTTAGGTTAGCATCTCAAGTTCAAGCTGGTGGGGGAGTCTGGGATAATTTCATGTTAGGCAGAGTTAAAACCCAGGCTGTCCAGTTGCAGTGCTATTTTAACCCAAGCTAACATCTTTCCCACACTCCTCCCTTGTAGCACAGGCATGCTTTCGACTGACAAGCTCTCCCTCACTACAACTTTTTATTCCTGTCCTTTCATTTGTCCTCCTCTTCCCAAAAAACATTCTGGGACATAACATCTGTCCTTTCCCCCCTTTTATTTCTTTTTTTTTTTTAAAAGAGTTGAAAATATATCATTTTCAACTGGCCTGGAAACTGATGCCCCTCGCTTGCCTCCATTCCTTCCCCCAAATCCCACACTCAAATACTAAAAGCATCCTTCTACAGCTTTGTGAAATGAAGAAGGAAAGAAGCGGGTGATGTAGATGTCTGACCCAGCCTTGCACACAAAAAAAGCCCTTGCCATGCTACTTTAAGTCAACTTTTTAAACTGAGAAACAACACAGCTGTGGCTTAACCCAGGCTGCAGCAGATTTTCTCATTTTTAAGTGTTGCCTCCTGGAATCACTCAAAACTTTAGCTTCCTTCTCCATATGCAAACAAGGACAAATCTCTTAACACAAATGTTAAAGAGATTTGCATATTTACAGTTCAGAGCTGCTCTGTTAACTCCTTTGAAATGCAGGCACATCAAGCCCCCCAAACCACTCCCAAAGCCAGGTGGGCTGTGCTTCCCATTGCTTACCCAAGAGCCTTATTCTGAACCCCTGTAAGAGCTGATCTAAGCATAGTTTATACTACTTCAGAGCTAGATCCATTTGTTCAGGATCATGTATATTAAATTCTTTCATTCTCATACTACACAACCCAAAGTTTTGCATAGGTCAGGGAGCGAATCTTTTTAACCACCCTTTTTCTATACACTCACATAGCCAAAACCCAAATAAATATGTATGTATACACACACACGTTATAATGTTCTCACAGCTCATGTGTAAGTTTTTTCCCTCCTTTCCCTTTCGAAGTATGAGAAAAGTTTACTTTAGTGTGGGTCTCTCAGTTTTAAGCACCATACTTCAGAGAGTGGTAGGTCAGCATGCCTCGGTTTAAGTTTATGAACTGACAGCCCACTTTCAACGACAAAAGAAAATGTAACTTAGGCTGGTTTTCAACCACTGATCATCAGATCCCATGTTCAATATGTCATATGGAGTACACTTCATTAAGGACTGAATTACTTTACTTGTAACGTGAGCTAAATTAAAGTCAATGTCAGGATGCATAAATCACCAATTTAAACGTATCACTAAGTGCACTGAAACAGTCATCATCACCCTGTGCCCTAAAATAACCCAAAAATCTGGGCTTCATTTTTATACGTTGTAAGGATGACAGATAGGAGATTTTTTGTTCTTTGCTAGGGCTCACAATTTTACTGTCAGAAACTATTGAACTTTTAAGGAATAGCAATGGCCCGGTAACACCTCTCATCAGGCGATGTATTTCATGGTGCTGTGAATTCAGAGCTCACAAGGAACAGACCCAGAGCATCCATCAGGCTGTCACAGGAGTCCTTCGTTATACTGACAGGGTGGAAATTTGGTATCCCGCCTGTTTAAGGAAGGCTATGGGAAGGGACAATCCTGGGAACGCTTGCACAGTCACCAGGTCAGTCCCCCTTGGGTCAGCCCCGGGACAACATGACTCAAGTCAATGGGGATTGAGGCAGAGAGGATTTAGGCAGACAGTTTTCCCACCAAGATATTTTTCTATTACCAGAGGTGGAAAAAACTATATGAAAAGGAAGTAGTCGGTAAGAAAAAAATGCACCAGTGCCTCATCTGTAAAAATCCAGGACATAACTCTCTCCTCTGACAGCAGTTTTATTCCAGTGCAGCCCCGTTGGTTAAGGTATCACTTTTTCTCTACACTGAACTGAGAACAGATTTAAGTCTCCTAGACCCACTCTGATACTTTAGGGAAGGCACTGGCTGGCCAGAGCTGTGGAAGATGTTTCCAGACGACAATGGGTGGCAGAAGTAATTAGCACAAAGGGCCAATTCTTCATGCCCGTTGCCCAAGTCAGGAAAGCGCCTCTGAAGTCCGAGAAAATTCAACAGTGTAAGACTAGTGAACGCAAGTAAAGAATTAGACTCTAAATTGCTTCTTCATATTTATTCCAGCTGTTTGAACAGCAGATTAACTTCTGTTAAATAAGTAAACTAAATTTACTTATTAAAAGTAAATAAGGCTGGTCTGTTCTTTTCAATAGATCTTTCATGTGTTTTTAACTTGAGAGGAAGATGAGAAGTGAAATAGTGAAGAGTCGTTTTCTGCTGGTCTGCTTGCCATCTGGATCTCTCTAGGGCCTGGCATCTGTAGGATAGGAAGGAAAAAGAATCAAAGTATTCCTGGAAGGAAGAAGAGGCTGCTACCTAGTAGACAAATGGGAGAGAGAAACCCAGAATTGAAGAGAAGGGGAAATGTGAAACTCATTTATTTAGCTTCCTCATTCAGATTTCTTAGCATGCCCCTTAACTTTCTGATCTCTTTGTTTTCTTGAGTATGATGATTTTCATGCCTTCTATTCTTTTTCCTCACATTTTAGTTTGATGTTCATTCTCCACAAGCTTCCTGCATATGTCAGCATGAAACAATAGGCTCTCATTACACTTGGCTTCTTTCATCTCCTTCAGACACTGACCTACATTTGTTCTGTTTTTGTCAGCGTGGAAACATTTTCCCGGATCAGTTTGTTAAAAAAATAAAATAAATCACATGTTCCATATTACCAACCGTGTTCTGTTGTCTAGGGTATTTACTCTGGATGGTCTTGCAAAGTGATTTCAATTAAATTAAGAAGTCCTGTGGTACTAAGATACCCGGCTGGAGTTGAAGCTTTACACTCATTGGAAGTGAAGTGTTAGCAGAACATGGAAAACCATACCTCAGTGACCATCAACTCATGTGCTGTCATTGCAGGATTGAGTCAAAAGACATGTGCATCACTAGCGTGGTAGGAGGGAGACCTCACCATGTGCATGTCATGACCAAACCCATGGCAAGTTACAAGAAAAATCTCTTCCACTCCACTGTTGCATGCCTTCATTTCACACTGATGGGTTGCTCATGTGTTGATCTGATAACACAGCACCATTCTGGTCATTCTTATTTTTCCGTCAGACAACTTGGCCAATTTTTCCAAAGAAAGTGGCAACGGATTGGCTCCAGTCTTCCCAGTCCAGCACAGGAGGAAGGCAAGGAGTGCGGAGTCAACGTTAAGAGGGTGGGAGACATCCTCTGCCTGGTGTCTTGGGGAAGTCCAAGCAACATTGCTGCATGTTCTAGATCCAAGCCCAAGCAATATTGGTGCATGTTCTAGATCCAGCCCAAGAACACGTGTGCAGCTCTGTTAGGGACCTACCACCACTTCCACAGCACATTGCAGAAGCTGCTGAATAAGTAGGAAGTATTTCTGTCTGTATTTTAACTGCAGAAGAGTTTGCTCAATACAGTTATGCTCCCAACTTCTTACATATATGTTCTAGCCTGGGGATCTTAAGAATTCACAGCGTCTGCAACTTAACTGTTGACTTTTGGAGCAGTCATCCCACCCATGCACCATCAAATACAGAACCAAGATGCCTTTCCCTCCAGGCAATCATGGACACCTACGCAAATATCCCAAGCCTCTTTCTCTGAGAAAATGTAAAAAAAAGAAAATGAAGACAAAACATGAGCAGTTGCACAAAAGCCAGTGTCTAGTCATACCAACCACATGCTTTGTTACACTCACCATGCAAAACGGCAGATACAGCAGGTTTCATCCTGGCACTTTCAAACAGCAACCCAAATAAATACAGTGCTGATGCACAAAGAACTAGAATTTTGGTAACGTGGTTTGGCAAAGCAATACTGACGATCTGTCATATGGAAACATGTCACGTTTGACCTCGGTCTCATAAACCAGGGGCTAAGCATACTTCAACCATCCTACTTTGTGGGAATGCCTATAGCATAAGTATTGCATTGTCCTCCTGAAGACAATAATTTTTAAAATACTATTTTTTAGTTTTCTGCTCATTGGTCCAAGGCAAAAAAGCAAAATGATTGAATATTTATAGAAGGGCAAAGCCAAAGCAGCTACAACTCGAATATTCAGGCAGCCTCAGCTGCCCAGTAGGCATGTGTACAGCTTAAAAATGCCAAACCAACAGAACTTGCCTGCTCAAATGCTTAGTTTCAGGACCACACAGTTTGGCATGCGAGTCAAGCTCCTGTGTCTAAGACGTAGCAGAGCTGTGCTGTTGGCCAAAGCCAGCGTGAAAGCTGGTAGCAGATGGGCGCAACCATTCTTGCCACGTGGCATGTTCAACCAAACTACCCTTAACATGACTGGCTTGCACTTGAAGCATCACTAAAATAGGGCTTCTGACATGCATCTGATGGCACCTTTGCAAGCAGGGCACTGAGCAGAAGGCTGAAGACAGCTAGACAAATCTTACCAGCCCATGAGCTCCCAAGCACAGATCTGAGGAGCCCTAGGGGAAAAAAAGCAATAGAAAGGGGCTGCAAAACATAGACCTTCTTCTGGGTGTGAACCACAACACAGGCACCCCATGTTCAAAAGGTCAAGGCCGCTGCCGAACCTAAGGAGCATCACTTTGCAGGCACTGAAGCACAAGCCACTGTCCTCTGCTGCCTGGCACACTCTCTGCAATAAGGCACTAGCAGTCTGACCACATCACATGGACTTCTGTGGTACCTTGGGACAGGAGCAAACATAGCCATGCAGTACAGATTTGACCCCTGTAACCATCTATCACTCTAAGATGGAACAACCTCAGGAAAGATTTCTCAACTAATTAGTCATCACAGCAAGCTCAATAACCGGGCATTTAGGGGGAAAAAAAAAAAAGTATGTTCCCCTTTGATTACAGAATGCACTTCAGGAGCCGTATTCTGACATTTCCTGATTTCAGCTCCCATTAAAAGCGGCCTGAAAAGTGACCATTTAAGCTTTCCAGCTTCAGTCAAAAATATATTCTTTGGAGAGGCTTCAACTCTTTTTCCATTTAAGCACACAGAAAGATGACATACTTACTCATGAATGATGGTAGGCCAAAGGGGTCTTTAAAGTCCTAAATCACCGGACATATCAAATAAAGTTTTAATACTAACTTAGGTGGAACATGGAAGATGGAGTGGCTTGTTCCTCTCTGCGAAGGCTTTGCACTACCAGCCAGGGGCCATAAAGCAACTTCAACAGGCAAGGTCAGGATTTTCCTCACATGGGAAGACCTCACGGTATGAAGACTGCCTTTGGAAAAACACATACCACCCTGAGATATCCTTTATGCAGCCTCATGCATGCCAAATCACACATGCCATTGAACTCACATAAGAAGTGACATGCAGGGAGACTTCTAGCATACTGGAGGAGACAGGTACTTTGGAAAACACTCACAGATGTGTCCCCACAAAACAGTAGACCTCTGACATACACTCTTCCCTTTATAATGGTGATAAACCCAAAATAACAACTATCTGAAGACTTACTGTTCTTAATTCAAATCCCCCCTCCCTTATCCCAAACATGGGAAAGATTGGGTCCCAGTGAGGACCTTCATTCTCTGGCTTGTCTCCATGTGCAACAGATTTAGTGCCTCAGCCAGAAACCACAACTCTCAATGCTATTGCCCCACACTGAGCTCCTGACAAGTACTGCAGACTTTTTATAACTGATTAGGAGATTATTTTGGCTGGCCTTGCACTTGCATAGGTGATTCCTAATGAATGTGTAGTGCTTTGGTATACAATGCCAGCTACAAGCTTTTTATTAGCATTTATTGGTATTAGGTAACGTTTTGAATTGATGGGACAAACCATTCCTAACCCCAAAGGACTCCTGTGAGCTTTATAAAATATTTATGTAGAGGAACCACTGTACTGAAGTTCACAATGACGTCTTTCCTTGTCCTAAGCAGGTGAAAGGCAGCAGG
The DNA here is from genome assembly GCF_000699145.1 of Aptenodytes forsteri. Lineage (NCBI taxonomy): Eukaryota > Metazoa > Chordata > Aves > Sphenisciformes > Spheniscidae > Aptenodytes > Aptenodytes forsteri. The sequence continues at coordinate 884,296 of NW_008794078.1, forward strand.
CAGACACCTCAGCACATATACAGCCTATGTGAAAGTGGTTTGCAAAAATAAACCCAAGTAAGTAATGACAACTTGGTGGGCTTCAACTGGAGGAAACAACATGATTGTTGAGAAATGTGCAGTGAGGTCAGAGGACCACCTTAGCCACATCAAGGTAGCGTTCACAAGGAGGAGGTTGCCTGTATATGAGCAAGGACCATATGCAAATACAAATGGCAGTGATGAGAAGCACAGAGGAGAGTCTTACCTTCACCATCAGACAAGTGCACGGTCTCCCAGCCCAAGCTGGCACAAAGATAATCACAAACAAGCCCACATCTAGGATGAACAGATACTTGCTTTTGGTGACTAGCTCCACTGGAACAAGGTTTCCATGCTTTTGGGAGACTGCTTTGCCAAGAGGCCCTTTACAACTCAAAGGCTTCAGTGGATGGCAAGTGATATTGCAGAGCATCGTGGCCATCTCTGCTGCTGGTACTCAGCCATTCCTCATTACGTTGCCTGCAGATATTAAAAGATGTGCCAACCCAGCCACCTGAGGGGAGGGAAACAAGAAGCATGCCTGTCAGTGCAGCTCTGCTCCAGATAAGGATATAGGGATTATCAGGTTCAGCTGAATCCCTCAGCAACACCTGAGACATAAACCTCAATTCCTATTAATAGTCACTCTAGGTCTGCCTCTTCTATCTTCCATTTTCTCTCCTCTTAACCTCCTGCCTAATAAAGGTCAGGCTTGCTCAGCCATAGAAAAATCCTCTCTTGCAAGTCCTTGATTGGACTTGCGAGACAACAGGCCAGGTATAGAGTGGTACAATGGAGCAAGATTTACATGTGCTGAGCATCTGGTCTGATTCCTTTAAAGCCCACAACAAGCAAAAATATGGCAAACTGATTTTCCAGCAAGTGAGCTGTAAGCATCAGAAGCTGCATTTCCTTATCTTTTGCCCTTTTTATTTTCTCCCCTTTCTTCCCTATTTGTGTACATTTGTATTTTTTATTCCTTTGGTCTTAAGAACAAACAGGATGGGACTTCAACAATAAAGCTCGGAGCTGCTACCCAAAACTAGCTCCTTCTTTCACAGCAAGGTCATTTAATACCACCTGAGAGAGTGACAAGCAAGAGGGTTTTTTCCCCCCTCCTTTAAAGGACTCTACAGCTAAAGCAGAATAAAGAAAAAAGGACCAAAGTAAAGATCCAGTTTAGTATTAACACCTGAACTGTGGTATTCTTTCCTTTGGTTGCCTTAAAAAAAGGACATGCTGTACATCCAGCTACACAAAAAAATTATGCAAGGATTTCTATGCTTTGTTCAAGTGAATCACAGAAAGCTTAAGGCTACTCTACACAGGCTCAGAAGCCCAGGACTTCACTGCACCCTGGAGCAGAAAAGCCCATTTCAGACAGATTTCAATGGAAGAGAAACACACAGGCTGCACCCATACCATGCTGGAACATCAGAGAGGCATTGGTGCTTCCCAACCTCAGCAGCCCCATCTTGGTGTTTTATGCCCACCAAGCAGAGCCTGTGCAATCAAATCAGTGCGGAGCACCCCACCAGCCCAGCTCACAAGCTGGCGTCTTAGAACCACCACAAAAGTGGAGGAGGGAGAGCTGTATTTTGCCTCCTGCTCATTCTGTTGTTACAAAGGGCCAAAACATCTTACACCATCTCAGCAAGGACCATCAGGCATGTGCTCCCAGAGCCTCAACCCACCACCTCATCATCTCTTTTCTGGATGTAGCTGGAAGAGGGCAAATTATGTCCCATAAGTGGAAACATCTTTTTGACTAGAGCCACCATGGAAATACACACTCTTCCCAGAAGGTGCTGCTGCATCTCAAACTGAATGCAAAGCAGTCAAGGACTTCCATTTCTACACTATTATCCAAAAAGTTGGATTTTTTAAAAAAATGACACAGAAAGAACAGGCCAGCCCAGACCTCAGGGGCCAGTCCCTCAGCTGGTGTGAATTAGTCAAGCTCCTTCAATACAATTAGAGTCATTTACTCCCACTGAAAAGCTACTTTAGAAAAATGGAAGACTAAAAAACCAGTATCAGGGTCCAGATTTCAAATCCTCTCCCCAGCCAGATTTCCAGATGGTATCAATCTGTCTGAACAACCCAGAAAGCCTAAGCAGATCTCTTAAGACCCCTATTTCAGTGCTTTGGATGGTGGTTCAGCACAGGGAAGAACCTGACCTCTTGCTCTAATCAGCTGGAGAAGAAAGAAGAGCAAGCCGTTTTGCTATTGCTACAGTTTCAAGACAGTGACCAAAATTAAAACAGTATCTAATTTTAATTAATGGGCTCCTGTCATCAGCCCCTCCCTCTCGCCTCCTCTATGATGGTGGTGTCAGAAGAAAATTGCCAAATCTAGTGCAAAGACTGACAACCTTCACAAAAAGGTCTTTGTATGCAAAGCTTTAAGAGGAAGCACAACTCAGGACCTACCAAAAAAAAAAAAAAAAAAAAAAAAAAAAAAAAAAAAAAAAAAAAAAAAAAAAAAAAAAAAAAAAAAAAAAAAAAAAAAAAAAAAAAAAAAAAAAAAAAAAAAAAAAAAAAAAAAAAAAAAAAAAAGAGATCTGCGTGTTTAGATCTGCGTGTTTTTCCAAGTGTTTTGCTTGGTCTGAATGGGTTTATTTTTCCTACAGTGCTGTGAGTGCGATGCTGACTGTCTCACAGCGAGAGCCCAGCTAAGGCAACTGCCAGCATGTCATAAAGAAATCGGGTAACAGGGAGAACGGGTGCACAAAGCAGGGGAGCTCATCCATCTTCAGCTAAAAACTCCCTTCAAGACCAGCCCTTTCCGCGACTCCCAGCTACTTAACTTATCCGAATGCTCTTTCTTCCCAACCGACAAGACCACACAGGATCTAACCTGCAGATCGTGCTGTCTCGACAAAGGCCAGCACCAGATGTTTTAGAAGATGATGCAGACAAACAAACAGGAAAAGCCCTATGATGGGCAGATAGGGGATAATCTAATCTCTCCCAAACAGCTCTTCACCTTAACCCCAAAACTCACCTCCCGCTTTAAGCTTGTTTATTCCAGTTCAGTGGTTACTTTCTCAAGAAAAATGACTGTGTAGACATCATGCAAAACATAGCAGAAGTAGCACCTAGAAACCACCTGGGGTGGACAGAAACACCTGAAGAGGTTTGATGCTTAACTTCCACTGACATGTGAACATTGTTCCAAAGTCACTTGGACTAGTTTAAAAAAATGAGTTAATTTCTACCAGCAAGGGAAGTAATTCAATCAGCTGAGAACTTTCTTTGGTCTCCTCCTTTAGTAACCCTGTAATTCCTCCTGAGCACTTACTGTGTTTCCAGCCTTAAGTACCCACCAGAAAACTCAAGACAGTAGCTATCACATCCACTATCAGAGTCACTGAAGTCAGGATGACCAAAGCCACAGCGCACAGCCACCAGCCCCACTAGTAAGTTATGCAAAGTGGTATTCACTATGGCCCTTCCACGGAGGAGTCTTTCTTTGACTAAACCACACAGCAATGCTTTATCGTAGAGCACAAACCTAGGTACCTATTTTGGAGCACGTTGGGAGGTCATTTCCTGACAAAACAAAGACATTTTAAGGCATATTTGCTGTCTGTGTTTCCGCATGTTAGGAAAAATTTTTACTACAAGCAGTAATTAATTGATCACATACAGCGTGCATGCTTTGGAATTACTGTGAATGAAATTGCATTGAAAACATCCTAACAAGGACATCCCCAAATATTTGAAAACAGACAGAGCTGCAAAATGAATGCTGAATGTCATTCAAAGCTGATAATAACCATCATTCAATGCCAATAAACAAATAAACAAAACCTTTTGGGCTAACAATTATTGAAAGAGTTTTAAATTGCTGATTACTATCGTAATATCTGTAATGGAGAACAGCTGAATTTTTGCATGCTATGAAGAGCTTGCTGAAGTAGCAAGGACCATTTTGTATATGGGTGATTTACATTCCTTTGTGGTGCATTGGTACATATATCTCAGGAAGAAATCAAAACTATATGCCCACACCTAATGGGAAACATAAAAGTAAAGGTCTACCAACGTTGTGAACTTTTTCGTTTTTCCAGTAGCCAAGGGATAAGCCCATGTTTCTCTATGTCATCATTCTGAAACTCTAATATTCCAGTTCGCATTAACTTAACAGAAAATTCCCAAAGGTAAATGGAAACTAACTTCCTCCAAAACAAACAAAAAACCAAATTACACCAAAACAAAGAAACCCCCAGAGGTAACATGGGAACAATGAGGAATGCTGCTGGGCAGCTGGCAACCAAAGCAACCACTTTAAACATCAATAACTCTCCCAAGAGCTGGAAGAAGGTTTATGCGCACAACATAGGGGAGAACCTGGTTCTCAGGCCTCCTCTGCCTTGTACATGCCTTCCTACTCCTGGGAAAGGGAGAGCAATTGGGAGAGCAGTCATGGGACATGTGAGGCATAGGCCATGTCGGGGTTTGTTTGGGGCAGCTGAGATGGCAGCAAAACCCCAGAGGCGGTGGGAATAGCTCTTGGATATTGGCCTCCCTAAGCTGTTTAGGGCACCAAGGCCCCAAATTTCCACAGGGAACAGAAGTTCCACAGTCTCTTACTCCTTAGTGGCAGCACTGCACTGTCTTAGGGTTGCATTTGCGAGCTTGGCTCTAGCAGGACTGCAAGATAAGATACATATGGTAAGGATCAGGATCAGGGCTACAGGCAAAGGGATCATTTATTGCCAGCAACTGGGAGCAGTCATCTCCCTTGGTCCCAGGGCCCAGCTATTCAGGGAGGAGCACTTAGATCTGTCCTACCACTGCACCAGGTTTCATTTCACCTACACTGCTATACAGCATGACCTTTAGAGATCTAAGATCATAGTCTCAGGCAGAGAGTGACAGAGGTTGAAGGATGAAATGAAGTCATATCCTCTTCTTCTTAGCTGGACCTCTCCTGTCCAGCAGGATTTCTGCAGAGCCAGCAAAATAGTACCACACAGGAAGGAAAAATCACTGATTAATCCCCTATTTTCTCCAGCTTGCTTTGCTCTCACCTCTGCTTTGCATCAGTCCTTATTGAGATCAACCATAACTCAGGACCCCATACAAGGAAACAAAGAGAGAAACTCCCAGCCTGAAGCCACAGTAGAACAAGCTCACAGAGAGCTTAAATTACCTAGATGGTTCCAGCTCAGCTGGGCTTGATGAACATCACCTGATGGTAATTAAGGAGCTAGCTGTGGCCATATCTCAGAGGTTAACCTGAGACCTTAGGGAGGACAGGTGAAGGTCTTTTGTGGGTTTGTTTTTCAGTCTTTTTTTGTTTTGTTTTCTTTTATTTTTTTAAAGAGCTGGCGTATTCTAGACTGGTAATTTAACCTGCTAGGAAAAAAAAAAATCTGGAACAAGTAAATAATCTGAAACCAACCTAGAAGATAACAAAGAAACGTGGACTAGCCAATACAGACTTTCCAAGAACAAATATTACCAGACTAACAGAATTTCCTCCTATGATAGCATAACAGCCTGTACAGAAAGAGCAATAAGTATCACATACCACGACTTCAGTAAACTGTTTCTTCTGACACTCTCACAAGCAAATCAGGAAAACATGGTCTTGATAGAACTATTTTGGGCTAAGTGTAAACCAATTTCTTAAAGCCATTCCCGGAAAGATGTTCTCTACGATTCCCAGTCGCAACGGCAAAAGTGTTCTCCAGCGTCAGTCCTGGTCCTGGCCGCTATTTCCACGAGGGTTCCAGCTAATGGGCTAGAATATGTTTATCAAATTTGCAGAAGGGACCAGGCTGGGAGGGACTGTAAGGACAGGACTAGAACCCAAAACTGGAGAAATGGCTTGAAGAAAATGTGATGAAATTCAGCGAGGACAAATGGAAGGCTTTGCACTTTGGCAGGATGACCACCTGCACTGAGGACAGGATAGGAAGACCCCAGGATCCCCTTCTTTCAGGGCAAATCCCTGACTTTAACCCTGCTATCTCACAAGAAATCCCTTAAGCCCCTGTGGTTTAGGGCATCTTGAACAAGGGGCTCGCCCTCCCACAGCAGTAATTTAGGGGCTACCAAGTAAGCAAAATCAAGCCAAAAAAAGCCCCAACTCTTCAATCCCAATGGTGTGGAAGCAAGGAGGGAAATGCTAATGTACTTAAAGAAAAAAAAAAAAAAGCTCATAGTCTCTTCCCAGTGTTTTCGACCATCTGGTGTACGCTAATTCCCACTCAGCTGCCTGGCCCCATGGACCTGCCATGGTCTCCCAGTGTCACTGGGGCTCCCAAACCTGCCTGGCAGCAGTGTTTGGTGGGGTCGTCCTCCTTCCTTCTTCAATGAGGGCAGGAGGAGCCTTGCTGTTCACCAGGAACGATGCCTTATCACTGGTCCCTGGGATTTAAGCGTATGTTTATTATGCGTGTACAAAAGCTAGGCTCTGCTCGGTCGGGGCCTGCGGGCTCGGTGCTTCCTGGTAAACAGAGACATACCCCAGTCCCTTCGGGAAGGTTTCCTTTGTAGAGCAGGCAAGAGGTAGACTTGTGGCAAACAACATTACCCGTAAGTAATTTTCCCTTACTTTATATAAGCAAATGCTTTTGATATACAACAATCCCCGACGTGTTCAGGTTACATGCTTATTTTAAGATCTTTTGTTTACTTTATGATCTTCATAGGTCATTGACATCCCATTTAGCTCTGGTGACCCTGTTTATACAATCGCAATATACATTAAAAAGCGTTCCTTTGGATAACATTAACATTCTTGATCTTAATCCATCACATGGGCTAACAATAGCTCCAGCTCAGATGTGTACGTAACTGTTAAAAGCTTTAATGTAGAATCCAATACACATATCGAGTGGGAGAGGCCTGATCAAACAGATTGGCTTTCTTTTTTCCATTCTAAGTGGAAGAGGATCCACAACTATGTAAACTCTCGTGAAATGCACTGCAGGACCCCTCCAGTCACCACTCAGTGCAATTAGATTCCCTGGAAAACACGTTTTTTTCTCCCCCCCCATTCCAGCGCGTGACACTGTTACTGGAGCAGTCAACCACAACCACCTCCTGGAGCTTCGGTTCCTGCTGTTCTCCCACTTGCTGAAAACCTGAGTCAGTGCTGACCTGGCATTTAACAAGCTCTCCTGGCAGAGGAGCAAAACTTGCCTGATATCACCCTGAGGGCTGCAATTTCCCACGCCTGATGGCCCAGGAGCACCTACTGGCAAATTCATCAGGAAGCTATGTTGCCTGCTATGTATTCATTAACTCATCTGATGTTTCTCCACTCCCGATTGCCATATCCCACACCTCTGGTGGGGACACCTGGAAGGCCACTGTGGGATCTGAGGTATGAGCAAACTCTGGGCTTCCCCTGAAGTTGCCACATCTGAAAGACCAGAAAAATAAAAAAAATATCCTCCCATCCCCTGCAAAGCTCTGGCCACCTCCAGTGAATGGGTGCTCAGTGATGGGAGGTCATTGGTATGTGCTGAGTAGCTTCTACAGAAACCAGCAAGTCCACAGAAAAATCAACCAGGATGGCTTAAAACCACCCAGAGAACAAACATGGTCTTCTTGAATGCTGAAGCAGTTGTGGACCTTGGGCGGTATCATGGCAGCAGTGTCAAGCTGCAAAAGTGAGAAAGACCATGACAAAGGAGAGTTAGATATTTTTTCTTTTATGGGGCTTGGTGATGATAATACAACAGATTGATACACTGTGGGAACAGCACACCATTCATTAAAAATTCTGCTTTTTTTTTTAATGTCTGGGTCTGACTGAATTTAGAGGGATGGAGTCCAAACAGGACCATGCAAACCAGCCTTCAGTCCTCTCTGGTTTTTTGGTCTAGTCTAGGAATGGCTACTTCTGTGTAGGTGAAGAACTGGACCTGGTGACCTCCCAAGGTCTCCTCCAGCACCACTTGCCATGACTTCTGCAACACTGCTTCTGCAGTAGCTTCTATCATTTGAGAAATATCCACCTTATAAACGTGATGAAAGTCACAAAACGTGGCCATACCTAGGACGGGATGATCCTTCTTTTTGCCTTTCTTTTTTTCCTTTCCTCCATAGGTTCAAAAAATGACATTTTGGCAGGCATGTTAATGTCTTTTGGGCTCAGCCCATATTTCCCAGGAGACCGGGTTCAGTTGCAGGGTAAAAGAAAAAAAGTACTAATAAAACATCTGACACAGTTGCCATGACACACCAAAGGCAGGATGAATATGCTGAAGAGGACATGCCACATGAGGAGAAAGGAGAGCAGGAGCCCACAAGAGCGGCAGAGAGAGCCAGGCGACACGTCCTTGGGTCAGATGGTTGCCGCAACAGCTCCAGCACCTTTGAGCTGTGCCAGCTGTCTCACCGCCAGACCCTCTGTCATGTCACTGATTCCTGGGGAATAGGAGCAAGATTTGGGAAATTTGGGGTGAGGGCTGACTGCAGGGGCTGGGCTGCAGAGGGACAGAGCACCCCCAGAGCTTTTGCAACTCCCACCTAGCAATGAGCAGCACCCCCAAAAATGAAATCCCAAAAATGAGGGACACAGGTGTGGGTGTCTGTGTACACCATGTCCAAGGGTCAGCTCTGCATGGATGTATGTGCTATGAGTGCGGAGACAGCAGTGCTGGTCCTTGGGATGCACTTCAGCAATGCCACCCTATTCCCAGCTGCCAATACCCCTCCAACTTACCAAGCCATTTGGGACCAGAAGTGGTTAATTTATTTGCTCATTCTTTCAGATGGACAACCCATAGGATGCGTGTCATCTGTCCCAGAGCAAACTGAGACCCAGATTTCGCAAAAGGCAAACTCCCCTGAATTCAGGCACAGGAATTTTTGCAGCTAATGGTGCATCAAGAAGCAACAGAGCTAAAACCCCAGTTCCTCGCTGGAAGGACCAGGTTGCCAATAGGGTTAAGCATGGCATGGACATCCCTTTCTAGCACAAGTGCAGAGGCAGGCTTCAGCACACATTTCAGGAGCTACACTGGTGTGCCCATGGGAGTCGGGAATGGGGGCGAAGCAAGAGGACAACTGTCGAGTCCCCCAGTTTCACTCCAGAAATGACAGTTTGTCTGATGTCCACAGAGAGGTTCAGGTTTCGGGTAAATATGGAGCTTAAAGGCAACCTCTGTGGGATGGGAAATGAACCTGCCAGTTTGGCTTTGCCAAAACCACATTTTAAAATGCTACAAACTGATTACACGCAGCTCTCTTCAACACCTTTGAGCTGCCCGAACCATGATATTATTTAAGATTTCCCCCCGCTTTGTGGGCAAGTACCACCAAACAAAATAAACCACCCAATGTTGAAAGGTTTCCCCTGCTTCACACAAGAAAGGAAGAGCAGCAAATCACCACAGCGTCTGGCTCCTACTCTCTGGTAAGCTCTGGGGCAGTTTTAGTGATAGCAACTTTCTCAAGGAAGGTGTGTACAGCGATGGAAGAGCTCTTTATAAACCTGGAAAGCCACTCCCCTCGAGTCCACCCCCTCAGCGAGCCGAGCTCTCCAATACCACTTTCTGTTTCCAGCTGTGTGGCTCGGCAGCTATGGATAAAATCAGCTGCACCTCGAGAAAGGAGCACAGTTTTGAAGTGAGAGAATGTTCTCTAAGATGTTTTCAGCTGGTGAAACAAAGCTACAGGAAAAGCCAGAGAGCAGCACAGTAGTTTTTGGCTATCACTTCAGATATTTATACTGGAATACGATCGTTATCGCTTCCATCCTAGCTTCTCCTTCTGCTCACTTCTACAGGGAATAGCATTAGGATGGCACTGCACTCTACTGCCATAATAATGAAGATGTCACTAATTTACCATTTAGACTTCACTGCCTATAAAACAGGAGGAGGAAACGGGCTGTGAGCGTGATAAGGAGCAAACCCTGGTTTGAACACAAATATACTTGAGAGCTGGGGCAGGGGGGAGGGGGAAATTAAAGACTATCGCCTGAGAGCATCTTTCCAGCCATCAGGCATTGCAGTGAACGTGCGGGATGGTCCCATGACAACAAGATGCAGAAGCAGACCCTGATCCCCTCATCAGGTTGGACATGTCTGTGACATTTCAGTGCTTAGCAAGCAGTTCTTAGCAGTGCTCAGCCATCACGTTTCTTCACAAATCTGTCCATTTTTGCTACTAAGGCCCTTTAATGCTTCTGAGGTCCCAGTTAAGCAAATTATTGTAGTGAGTATTTAAATCTCAGCCTGTGCTCAAAGCCCTGGTTGAACAGAGATGTCTTCCTAAAATCAGACTTTATCAGAGGATGTGGGTACCCCTGTTAGGGGAAGGGATAGATGCGTAAGAACTAGGATTCACACCAAAGCCAGTTCAGCCCTATCTCCTGATGAGAGAGAGGAAGGGAGGGAGAGAAAACTCAACCCTCAAGTCTCACTCAGGTCAAGCCTCAAGCTCAAATCTAGGAGATGTCAAAGAATTGGTTTCAAGTCTCTGTTGCAACTGAAATTAAACTGCCTATACAGGGAGAAACAATTGCATCAGAAAAGACCAAGAGCCACATCTCTAAATATTCAGCAGCCTCCAAGTTAGGATATTCACCTGGAAAGTAGGAGACATGGATTAAAACCATTGCTCTCAATCAAACAGAGGTCTGAGAAGAGCTCTGACCATGGGACTGCTAAAGCTGAGCCCAAGACCCCAACATCCACCCGCCTTGGACTCCACAAGTGAAGCCAGACACAGCTTTTGAGAGCTGGCCAGCACCCCAGGGTGCTCAGAGTGGGAGGCCCTGTCCTTTACCTCACCTTGGAGGTGTGCTCCAAGAATAAAACACCCTCGCAAAAACCTCCAGAGTATTTCCTGAAGCTACTCAGAACTTGCCAAATTTCCTCAAGATTTTCAGGGATCCCAAATTCACCCAGGCTGTTCGAGCCTAGGAGTGTGAAATCTTATTTTCCAGTTCTTTGCCCAAATTTAATGAACCATCCCCTGTGTAACCTCCCTTGGAGAACATTTTGAAGCCCCATGTACTTCCCTCCCCCTCCACGGCCAACACAGCTAGCATCTGGCAAGAACCCCAGCGTTTATCTTTCCAAACTGGGTTGCAAGTACTTGGTAACGCTACTCAGACACAAGTTATGCTGGACTCTTCTTCTAGAGAAAAAGCCACCAAGAGAGGTCAGAAGTATGGCAAGGGCATCTATCCTGCTGCTTCTTGGGGAGGCAATTGCTAGAGAGCAATTTGAGCCACTACTTGGGCTGAAGAGCCTCCAGGAACCTCAACGAATCTGTCCCTAAAATAATGCTCCATTTTCCCCCTAACTACTACTGACTGATTAAATGAACCTCAGCATACAGCAGGTCTTTGCTGCTGTTGTTATTTTCTGTGTTACTGTTTTTTTGGATAAGATATACTTAGGGAAAACACTAGAGATCTCAATTAAGCAGCTGGGTGACTTATAAATATATATTTATGTTTGAAGCCTAAGTGGCCATTGGCTTCCCTACTGTTTTACTTAGCTAACAAAACAACTCTATCAAAGTAAGTATTATTCCAAAACCCAACTTCCTGCGCAGAATGCTCCCATGTGCTCCATCAGTCTGCTTCTCTGATGAACTACATCGTTTCTTATAAACTGTCCATGGCCCATAAATTTCCAAGCATAAAGGCTATTACTGTGCTGTGCAAATCTGCTGAGAATTTTATCCTTATAACTTCATTTTGTTCGGGTGCAAATGAGTTTGGTAAGAAAGTTAATCTGCAAACTTTTATTTATTTTTTTCCTCCCCTGTCTTCTGCTTTTAGGTTTATTTTGATAACTAACACTTGCTTGACTTACTCTTGAGGTGGGCTTTGTTTTCACCGATTTCAGTTGGACCGCCTCTGCTTCAAATTGGCTTTCTCTAACTCAGGAAAAAACTTCTCAAGTGTTCCTTTCCCCAGCAGCTTAAAAACAAAATTCACAATAAATGATGGGTGAAAACAGAGCCAGTTGGGTTTTGGGCCACCTAATAGACAAATATTGCAAATCTACTCTGTTTTGTGATCCGAATAGAAGACCCCTGCTTATATTCAGGTATTGGGAGCGATAACTACTTTAAAAAAAATCTTTTTTCCTTTTCTGGCCCAAGCCACAGGATGGTGGGAAACAGAGGATTTTGTGTGTGTGTGTGTGCATGCAGATGAAAACCTCTTATGAATGTTTTGCTCATTTTTAGCTCTCACAATTGCCTGTTTACGTTAGGACTCCTGTTGCCACATGGAGCGGACAGATCTTCAAACAAATTGTAATCTCCCTGTCCACCGAGTAGAAAAATGAATGGATTTTGCCATCGGGTGCAGCACCAGGCTTGTGCTTCCCCTGGCTTAATTCCAATTTCTATAACAATACAAATTAGACTTGCTCAAGGCCATTGGAGAGGTAGGGGGAAAAAAGATGAAATAAGCCATAACTCTCATGGCTTTCTTCCTCCAAGCCCCAAAAGCAGTCAATCACAAGCAATATGGAAAAAAATAATGGGAATAGGGACGTTTTGATATCTTGATTCTGGAGACTTCTTGACTACCTTGTACTAATTTCATTATGCTCAATTTAAGGGGCTTTTTATTGATAGATACCCCAGGAAATATGACTTGGAAACAGCGTGCTACCTTGGGATATCACCAACCATTTGACATTGGGGAACTAAAACAAAAACAGATGTTTTAGGAAATAAGCAGCTTGAATATATCACTCATAAACCAATTAAAACTTTCTGTAGCAAGTTGACATTTCCCATGAAGCAAGCAATGGGAGTAAACGCAAATCAGTTGGCTGCAAGCTACGGAGCAATTCCCAGCCACAGATTTTCTTTTTCTTATTTTTTTTTTTTTTTTTTACTGCTTTGAAAATGATGCTTGGGTTTAAAAAAAAGAAAGGTGTGATAAAGAAGCAGTCTCACCTTGTCACTCTCGAACCCAGAATCCATCTTTTCACCTTCACACTTCCATTCATTGCTCATTAAGCAAACAGCAAGATATTCCCACTATTGTTCGTCTCTTTAGCAGAGAGTCTCAGCGATTTCAGGTCCAAGTATGCTCCAAAATAAGGCATGAAAAGTTGTTTCTGTTTGTTTCAGGTATTTAGCTAAAAATAGTTTGTGCGTTCTTGAGAATACGGGGGGAAAATGAACAGTTTGAGGGTTTGTTTTCTTATTTTAAGCTTTTTTAAAATTTGATCCTTTATTGCTTTTTTTTCCCAGGATGCTTTTTTTTAAAAATTTTATTTTGCAGAGCCAAGCAAAAACATCTAAGCACATGCTTAACTTTAAGCATTAAAAAGTCAATGGGATTTAAGCATGTGTTTAAAGGCAAACATATGCTTTAGAGCTCTGCTGAATAGGAATGGTTTATTGAATCAAGGCTATAGACAGGTTAATAAAATGGGTTAATATATGCAATCTGGAAACAAAAATTATACAACGTGTTTCTGGAATATTAGTGTTATAAGCATTGCCTCGTTCTAGCTCAATTCCCTCAATTACTATTGGATTTGTAATGTCCTTGACACTGTCTTGCTCTCATTTCTTGAAAAAATGCAGATTATTGTACTAGATTATAATCAGCTGGCTAACGTACAGCTCAAAGCTTATGATTTTATCCAGAGCAATTCGGAACAATACGATCTTACTTCAAAAGTTTATTCACCAATATTCATTTTCAAAGAAAATCTGCCAAATCTTTTCCACTATCACATATCCGTAATTCCCTCTGTATAAATATTCACGTGCTGCAAATAAGATGTAGAAAACATTGTGTTATTTTTCAATATTTACTCTAGAATTAGTTCCACAAAGGTGCTTATTGTATGACAAAAGATAAGAGTTTACACTCTCATCAAAGGTTTCTTTTAAATAGATCATAAAATCCATTGTGAATATTTAAGCCAAGAGTAATAACATGGTGTCATATACTCACACAGTATAATGCAGTAACACTCTACATTTTGACATCTGCCCAGACAGATGTTTAGAACGAAGTTCCTCAGATTCTTTCTTCTTTTTTTTTTCTTTTTTTTTTTTAAGTTGCATGGAAAAAAATCTGGGAATCATCTTTTATATCGAAGCTACTTAGTACAATTTAACTGTCAACAGTTTAATTAATTTAAATATAGACTTACTGTGGAAGCCAACAATTCACATAAGCCTTCCACAAAAAAAACAGGAAAAAAAAGAAAAGCCTCCCAAAATGTAGCCAGCAACATCCTGACCTCAGGAAGGCTATAAATTTATGGGATGCACACAGAGCAAATATCTAAAATCCCACAGTTTACCTGTATAACTTTCTCCTGTTATGCCATCATCTTTAGCACAGACAACCCCAGCACCGACAGTCAATAGACATTTTCCCACTATATTCCTTCAGAAAGACTACGCTAATTAGTAGTTACTAATTATTTTGGCCGTAGCAACACCGATAATAAATATCAACACATATATTTACTTAAAGTAGTTGCAGAGGGATCTTTTATTATAACTCCACGTCTTGTGATTTCTGGTGTTTAGATCCATGTTGAAACATGCACATGACCACATGCTGACTGCCAAATTCATTGTAATGTAGAGCATGTTTCAGTGATAGTCCTTTAAACAAAGTTAGCTGGATTTTTTTAAAGGCTTGCTGGTTAGTTTATTTATTATGAAGATTTGTCAGGCAGCACAGTTAAGTTAATCAGTAACCAATAAAAGATTTAAGTTCAGAGATATAAAGTAGTTGATTTATTGCTTACAAAGGTTTTTAGCTTCTCAATGGGAACTCATGAAAACATGTTGTTATGGTTACTTCAGAAACCAATACCTTTTTATACCCTACTAATATATAGGAATTTGCGAGGGGAACCTACGTTTCCCAGGTACCTATGCAGTATTTTCTTTTTTATTATCATTTTTTAATTTTTGTTTCTTTTTTTTTTGCTATGCAAATATGTAGACGACCCAAAACTTGCTTTGTTTTGAAATCCCTGCGCCGACTCCAAGTTTTGGTTTACTGCTGCCATCGGGAGAGTCAGATCACTTTGCACATGTCCCCGCCTTGTTTATAATTTTTGCAATCTTCAACAAAAATCAATCTGACCGCACTGTTTTAAAAGCAAATGTGCCAGCCAAAGGGTACTCATGGCAGCGATGTTTTTGCATTACAATCTTCTCCAGCATGTAAATCCGAAAGAAGAAAATCGCAATGTCAAATACAGTTAACATTTAATATAAGCTGTCCTGCTGTCTTTTTTTTTTTTATCCTACTGAACATGTTACCCAGCCTCACTTTGTGGCCGTTCTGGTAAATGTTATGCAAGTTTTTTTCCTCTAACTGTGCTCGTGATCATCTATATGCTGAACACACAGTTTAACGTCGGCACAGGCTGGCTGGTATATGCATTGCATACGATTTTCCAAAAGGCCAATGTGATTAGGGTCCCAGGGTCCAATGGAGCCACCGCCAAGTTTTCAAAAGCCACTATAGGCTCCATAGTCTTACCACTTATTTTTGGGCGTATTCTTCAGGCACCTGAAATTGCACTTAGGTTTTAAGACCTTGCTGGGTTTTAGGGCCAGGATGAAACTGGACCGCAAGCACTTCTGTCCATCCTGCGTGCACCACCCAGGCCATCAATATCTCAGTATCATCAAAAATCACTCTACTTTCCCACCGAAAAACGTCTCCCGAGCCATTTAGACACATGTGAAATTACATATCGGCCCAAACCGTTAATCAAACTCGCGCTCAGGTTTGTATCAAAAATACGGGCTCTGCCCCCCAGCCCCTGCCACGGCTTCATGGAGGGGAAGGCGGCGCTGGACCGTATGCACTGCTCTGGATTCAGCCTATGACCAGTTAGCTGTGTCACCCGGCATATAGATTATCAAATAAATGATGGTCAAGTGTGAATTGCGAGGTTAAAGATACTCTCTATCAAGGCGTTCTGATGACATCATCATAAACCCAGAGGGCAAAGCTCAGTTAGTTTATGATGTCACCAGAAGGCTTCTCTGGGTTGCTGCCATAGTTCATGGTCATTATTTTCTGTAACAGGAGGCGCATATGCACCTACGTCCTGGCAGGGCTCCGATCCACATTAGCCTTCTTTTCATGTGTATATAGATTTTTTTTTGGCATATATATATATTCCATATATGTAGTGCATGTATTTTGCATATATAGAAAAATAAAATTGGCATCTATATTTCATATATACATATAATTTGGGAGAGAGTGTGTGTGTGTGTGTATATATAGTGTGTATATATATAACCTATTCGCAGCCAGTGCTCACTGACAAGGCGCAAGCCGGGGAAGCGGGGCTGGTACCCCAGGCTGGAAGAAGCGCAATGGGAGGGCAGAAGATCCGGCCACCTCCCTGGGGAGCTGGAGCCCATACAGGATGGATGCTAGATCTTTTTTCTTTC
>NW_008794078.1:901012-910029 GCF_000699145.1 Aptenodytes forsteri
TTTTTTTTTTTTTTTTTAATTATTATTATTTTGCAGAAGAGGCACAGCTACAAAGGGTTTCTTAACCACTACAATCACTGAAGCTGGCAGCAGCCACAAGTCCTTGATCTCTGGGGGATGCTGGATTTCCTGTACAAAGTGACCATGCAAAGGCTGGTGCCTACCTGACACGGGGCAAACCCTGGGGTAGAAAATACAGCCAGGGCACAAAACAGGCAGTAAAAAAGCTGAAAAATGAAACCTCTGCCCTTGTCCCCTCTGTGGATTTAAAGATGGGGATCCCCCGCCCAGGACTGTGCATCCAGCCCCTTCCTGGGGAATGCGGCTCACATTTACTTTAGAGGCAGGCAGGCAGGAAAGCTACATCATCTGGTGGCTTTGGCACAGCCAAAGCAGCACACCACAGCTGGATAGCTGATCTGTGTCTTTCGCCTCGATGAGAGGCCTACCACATGCTACGAAATGCTTTAATGTCCCCTTAACATGCTGTATAAATAATTTCCGTATCCATTCAGTGGTGCTCACATGTGGTCCTTTGAAAGAGTTAAGTAAAAATTACAGTACCAATATATCTTTGAGATGAAACAATGACATTTATAGGTCATTGTAATCCATGCATTAACTAATTTTATTCCCAGCCTTCCCTATGATCCATATGATACCTCTTCAGTCCTAAATTCGGCCTACAGAGCTGTGTTTTAACAAAAATATAAGTTTTAAAACTGGACTTGGAGGAAGTTTCTTAGTCACTGAATATTTCAGCTAGCTCAGGAAGGGCAGGTAAATAAACTTGCATTCCTGTAGCAGCCTACAAAGTCCCTTTTTGGGGCAAACAAAGAGTGAAAGAGCACAGCCCCTCAATGTCCAGCCACCACCTCAAAACCCAACCACGTGCCACTGGGGGCAAGAGATGCTCCCCCCATTTCTGCAGCTGGGGCTGGGATGCACCTGTACCTTCTCACCTTTGGGGAGGCTGCAAACGGGGCTCCTACATGCCGTGCAGGAAGGCATGGGATGAGGAAGGGGAGAGCAGAGCCATGTGCGAGACTTCCCTCTGGTCCCCAGGAGGCAGAAAGCGCTGAGCTGCTGCTCCGGAGGAAAGGCAGCCGCTGCCCCGGCGCTGGTGGGATGCAGAGCCAGTGCACACTTTTTCACGGGGGGCATTAAGTGAAAAAGATAAAGGATGGATCCCACCAGAACTTACTATTTTCCACCTTTCTACCTCCAATGTGTTGATAACGTCCATCTCCAGCCGCATCCCCCATTCCCATCCCACCTCAGTGTCAGTGCCTGAGCCTGTTCTCAGGGACAGCCCCGGGTTTTTATATTTTACAGAGCTCCACAATGCAAGCACAAAGAGAAGGAGGCCTTTGAATTGGCAACGATTAAATTTTTCGTGATTTAGGGGTTTGTTCTATTAGTTATATGAGAGCCCTGATGTGATAATCTCCAATTAACAGTAAGGCATGCATAAATCCCACTATGCAGCAATGGCAGTAAATTAGTATGTTGTTTTTTCCCTTCGTAAAAGTAGGTTACAAGTCCTACTGCAGAGTGTGTAGGTATTAAAGAGACATCTGATCGGCTCAGCTCTATCACTTCAAAAGACATTTACAGCTTCTTTACATGCCTAATGCACAGACTCATATGCCAAAGGTAAAACTGATAGGAAAGCAGCAGCCCCATCACATGCCAAGACACCGGCAGGCCAAACAACACCCTAAAAAGAGGTTTCAAGGCAGCACTTCCCTTTCAAACTGTGCAGTTCCTTGTTTCTGCATCCTGTAGCAAATCCATTTGTTTAACAGTGTGAAGTGCATAGCCCAGATTACAGGCTGGAGCATAGCCTGTGTGTAAAACAACGTAAGGGTATTTCTTTGCCCTCATGTGAAAGTCACTCTTGGGCAGTCTGTTAATAATAATCCTCATGAAATTCCTTAAATGCTTGTGTAGAGATACAGAGAAAAATGCAGGTAGGGCTTCCTGAAGCAACACATCAGGAAACGCGATAAATAGGGCTGGATCGCTCAAGTGTAGTATGACGGAGAATTGCTGATAAGTAGTCTAAATCCATCAAAACCCAATCATGGTATAAATTTCGTGGGTTTCTGTTGAACCATGTGAACAGCATTGGTGGTTTTAGTGAGCACCTTAGTGGGACTTTCTACTTTCGATTGATGGGAAACAGCGCAGGGTGTACACTGCGGCCCAAGTAAATGCTCCATTAATAGTAGGAGAACAGCGCAGTTGGAAAGCCAGTCACAATATTTTCCGTCTGTTTAAAGATTTTTCTTGCCATTTTTACACCCATTCAACACAACACATTTCATGTTCAGTTTAGTCTGTGCATGTGTGTGTGCACGCATGCATGCAGGTATATAGGGAAAAACCCATGGACTCTCCCTCATCTATAGACATACACATGCACAAATTAATGCTACAAGCAAGAGAAGGAAAAGTTGGATGATTTGGAGGCTATTCACCTTGCCAAGCTAGAAATACAAAGGGCCAGATCCTCAGCTAATATAAACTGGCTGCGAAGCCAATAAAACTGCCACAATTTAGACCAGCTGAAAGATGGAGAGATTTGGAATAGTGCGGTATGTGATGAGGTTGCTGGGAAAGCTTGTAGAGCACTGATGGGAGATCTAGATACCTCAGTTTCATTGAAAAATTGGTTGGAAAGTGGGCATCCAAGCACTCACCATGAGTAGGAAGAAATCTTTCTTCTGCTTTCCAACCTGAATGCCCATCCATACCATGGATGTCTTGCCTCTCTGGGAGAAAAGGAAAGCGGTGGTGTCACTTAAATACTTTGAAGAACAAAATAATATTTCAATCATAATTTCAAAAGCAGAAATTTGACAAAACCATGCTCTGAAGTGGCTGCCTCTGGAAGAAGCACCTGTTATATTAGGTAAGAAGATAACAAGTATCGGCAAAATACAGGGTTAGTCCGTGCTCCTTGGTTTCAGAATTATTGCTTTATATTTCTACTTTCTTAACAAATTATTCCATTGACACTACAAAGCAAAGGACTGAGAGTGAAGGATAATACACAAGAGAGCCCCTAGGCTGTTACTTTGGATTAGAAGTATCTAATTTCAGTCATTTAAAGCAAATTCAGTTTTGTCAAAGGCTCCAGTCCAACCTATAAAACCCAGGTCCTGTGAGCATGACAGCATGCCTTGGAGGAACAGGGCTCCAAAGAGGAAAACAAACAGCTCCATTCAACTCCTTCAAAGGCCTTTTTTCATCTAACCATAAAGTTAGTACCAACCTTCTTTGATTATGTGTACTGTAAGAGAGCGAGTAGTTTCAGTTACAAGTTTTTTCTTACACATCTCCTGGTTTTGTGTGGGTTTTTACACCCCCAGTAAAGACACTTCCATACCTGAGCCCAACAGAGCAGGCAAGGATGAGAAAGAGAGGGAAGATAAGTAATAAGAAATCAATTTTTGTAAAGGATGCTTAATGTCTTATTGCAACTACGTGCCACTCCTACTTGCACATATCTATCACCAAGTTCAGCTCTCCTCTGCATTGGGGGTGATTTGGGGTTACCCCTTTATTTCAGAGGGTAACTTTAAATTTCCTGCTGAATTTGTCTCCGAACAGCAATAAACAGCCATCCATAGGCCCTGGATAGCAATCAACATACAAATTCCCTGATTTTTAGCTGCAGAAAGTACATCCTTGATTGAGTCCCCTTTTATTAAGGATTGTAGGCCTTGGAGAGTTTTAATAAATCAGGGATTTCTGTACTCTGAATTGCACAGTTCACTCTCCCATATACTTGTAGGGTCAACCTGTTTCAGAAAGCAAATCTTTCACCAAATTCCTCTATGCTCTGGTCTAAGAGGAATTCCCTGAGCCAAAATTTGAAGAGTAGTATTTCAACCTGGATACGCACGGTGAAAAAAATTAGGCTACATTTTCATTGCTTCTGAAACTGAGACTAGAGCTAATCCAAGGGCTTCTCCGCTTGGAGAGTATGAAGAGCAAGGTCAGAGCCCTTCCCTGGAAAGCTCAGCTCAGCTGCTCTGTATCTCAGCATTCCCAGTTTTGCAGGGAAGAAAATACTGCTTGTTGACACAGAGTAACATTTTCTTACTGCCTGCATAAAACTTAGTCCATAAAGATACTTTCAAGAAGTAAAAAGCAAGGAGTTGTATTATTTATTAATAATAATAATAATTTAATTATTATTATTTTTATTGTTGTTGTTGAAGGGCTTTTCTAATTATAACAACTAAATGGTATTTAATCCTAAAGGCTTGCAAAGAATGACAGACTACTCAAGCAATAACTCCTAAGTGCCTGTGTGCTGAAAGCTCTCACTTCCCTTGCTCAGATGATAACACGGTTTCGTGACATGGTCTTGAAGAGCTTTGGAGGCCTCCAAAATGGAGCAGACATTTAGATGGATAATGAGAATTCCCATGGTGAGATGGGCTAAAATATTTTTTTTTTTTTATATTTACACCATGCATCAGCTGAGCGGTTGGGACTTTATAAAGCAGAAGCTGCGGTGTTTTTAATCAAGAAATGCACTAAAAATCATCGATTATCAGCCTCACAATTTGCCTGCCTACCTAGGGGCTAGCGTGGCTGACAGAAGGGAGTCAGGTGGGGCAGGCTGCAGTGATGTAAGGCCGTAAAAAGTCCATTTGAAGCAGATTGGGGTCACGTCCATCGCAAGGCTGCAGCCCGCGCCGCTGAGGAGGTGGTTTTACGGCACGTTCCTCCGTCTCGCCTGCCTGGCCAGGGCTTTTCTGAGGGAGGCGTTTGTTAGCGCTGATGGGGTTGTGTCTAGTCCTCTTTGGTCAGAGGTGAACGGATGCATCGCTTGGCCGGTGGCAAGGGCCAAGGACCTTGCCCTGCTCTAATACAGAAGGTCCTTTGGCTGACTACATGTCTCCTAGCTTGGATGCTGAGAAAGGCCTGCTAAAAATAAAAAACCCCAGGCATTTCTCACTCTCTCTGTCCTCAGCTTCTTCATTGCAAGAGTTTCCCAGCCCTCATGCTGGGAAAAACCCAGGGTGCCTCTCCCAAGGGAAGGCAAGAGCCCCCAGCTGCAGGGTGCTGCCGAGCTGTCCCAGCACACGCAGCCATGCTTCCCGGTTATAGCCAAGTGTCCAAGAGTTGCAACTCCCTGTTTTATTCTGTGCCAATTTTCTCTCTCCCCCCCCCTCCCGAGCTGTAACCACTCTGCCTCTCTCCCCCCCCTCCCGAGCTGTAACCACTCTGCCTCTCGCAGAGGAGGTGTGCCCCCAGCGTGAGAACGTTTTGCCAAGGAAAAGAGCCGACCCTCCAGCACTCACATTATATAAACAAGATAAGATGTCCTTCCAGCCCAGCCCCCAGGGCTTGTGGCCGGGGCAGGGGGAAGGAAGCTGGGAGGGGAGCCACAGCACGGCAGTCCCTGCCGGGCTTGGGAACAGGGAGGTTAAAAGGGCTCCTTCTTCCTCCCCAGGACAAAGATCTCAACCTCAGCTGTTCCCACCATGTCCAGCAATTTGGTCGGACAATGGCTCTCTGCAAAGAGCATGTTGCAGAGCCTCAAGCTGCCACCTCTGTGGGTCTGGAGGGACCTTCCTCTGCTCCAAAATGAGCCATCGCTATCTGCTGTTTCCTGGGGTAAACGACATGCATCTTGCTGAACACCCTCCATTTCAGCAGGCTTAGCGTCTGGTGGCTCCTGTACCGATGGACGCCTACACCAGCCACGCGGCTCTGCTTGGCAGAGAGATTTGGTAAAACACCGTAGCTCTGTCCCTGGGCAGGCATCAAGTAGGAGATATACGGCAATGATAGAATAAGGGGGTTCTCCTATTGTAAGCCTGAACTGCACATTTTGGTCGCTCCCTGCCCACGATCCCAAAGCTGAGCTAAAGACCACCACCAGCAGCTGCCTGAGCTGGTGGCTTGGTACCGGCCGGCTGGGGAGAGGAGATCCCTTACGTCCTCCAGCTGCCGCGGGACGGCGCTCTCCAATAGATGAGCATGGTGGCACCAAAGGAGAGGTCAATCACCTCTCAAGCCACAGCTGCCAGGTTCAACAGAGATGCAAGGACAGATGCTAAATGGAGCAGACCCTTTACCTTTCAATTTTGGCTCGTACCCCGTTCTGGTACAGGCGGGGACACCGATTTGGGAGAAGAGCTGGTCACATATTGGCAAAAATCCCACAACAAGCACTCATTGCCTTTCAGCATCATCCTATTGAAATGCAAGTCCTGGCTCCGATTCAGTGGCCAGGCAATGCCTCAAACTCAGCAGAAAGCTAAATCTGGGTCCAAACCTGGGCTCTGCCTCCTCAGCATCTCTCTAATTACTGCCAAAGAGCATCAGTGCAAGTTATAAACCGCTAACAAGTTCCAATAAAGAAAACATTTTGTAAGAGGAGAAGGAGGTTAGCAGGAGGACTAATTTGCCAGGTAGGAGGTTTTAATGGCATCAGGGAAGATGTTGCTGATCCCTTCGTTAACAAGCCCTGTTGTTAATTCTGCTCTGGGCAAAGGGATTTTAAGATAAGGGGGGAAAAAAAGAGCAATCCAGCCAGAAAAGATAATTTAGATGGTCATTTCCATTTCTGCTGTAGTCTGGGTAGGGCTCACAGCAAATAAATGCTGAGTCTCACTCCCACGCTGGGACCCAAGGGTGTGTGTGAGCTCTGCCAGGCCAGCTTCATTGCCACACATCACCCAAAAAAAAAAAAACCCTGTGGGAAGCAGTTGGGGTGTGTGTGTGGGGGGGTGTGTGTGGGGGGGTGGAAATTTTCTACTCAGCTGTGAGAACAGCATTTTAGGAGAATCCAGGCCTGCTTTTTCATCACCACTTGATGCTCCCAAGCAGCCGGTGGTGGCAACTCAAACCCTGGGCAGCAACCCTCCTCAACAAGTTAGGGGTAAGAGAGAAAGTCACCAAGCGTCCCCCATCAAAGGGGAAACTGAGGCACCCCAAGGGGGGTTGCCCTCCCATCAGGCGACATCGCCCACCCCTGGCTCTGCATCACCCAAAAGTGCCCTTGGAAGCTGAAATCCCATTGACTTTGTGCTTGGACACATTAGGTACCCTGCAAGAGTAAGGTGGCTGTGCGGGGCTGAGTGATGATTAGCACATCAAAAGGCATTGAAAAGGGAAGTATGCTGTTAATTTACTCTGTTAAAAGACAGTGACAAACTGTGGGGGGTTTTGTCCTTTATCTCCATCCAGGACAGCAAGGGGGGAAAGGGGTTTCTTTGAACACAGGAGTCTTTGCAGGAGGTTTCCCAGGCTTGGGATAAAGCCTCTGGCTGAAGTTTGTGTTTCTGGTGTTGTGTGAGTTATCAGGAACGGAGTAGGAGCCCGCTAAATCCGCGGTGGCTAGATGCTGGTCAACACCAGGGATCACTGCACCTGCCTGCACACGCTGCCCTTGTTCGATACCAGCAAATAGCTGAGTATTTCGGTAGCAAACTGATTTCTATAGCTCTAGAAGACACTGCAGCTTCTATGAGTACTCGACTCGCGTTGGGCCTTGCAACTGCTTTCATCCCCCAAAAGTAAGCTTCTCAGTTTGTTATCCCCATGTGAGCCTTGTTCTCCTCCACCCCCTTCCCATATGTACGTTTGCCCAAGCACTCACTCTGATCTCTGCGCAACACGGATGTCATCCAGGAAAAGTTATTGGGTGAGTCATTGGGCTGGTATCTGCCGTCAGCTTGTCCTCCTCCAGGTAGGCTGAGGAGCAAGCGGCACAAAAGCTACTCCAGGGGTTAAACTAGATTAGATTAGCCCCTGAAGAGCAAACCCCTTTATTGCTCCAGGGTCTTCAGCATCTTCACCTGGGTTTGTCAGAAATGCCAAGCTGAAACTCAGCTGCTTGGCCTCTGCATTAAAGAAAGGGTCTGGGAATTAAATCGAAGGGTTAAACTGTATATAAACCACTGCAGCATGGTGGATTTCAAAAAGCAGTCCTGTTGCTTAAAAATTTGCTTCTCCAAGCTAGATGCAGTAATTGGGGCGTGGGAGTGACAACCTGAACCTTGTCTTGAACTGCCAGCTGGTGAATTCCCCACAGGCGGTACCTATCGTTCCCTCCTGGAGAAGAAAACATCCCCCACAAACCCAAACAGCCAGAACCGCAGCAGAACCAGACCTGAAGTTAAGACTGAGAGGAGCAGATTCATTTCTACCTCTCAAGTGGATGCAAGAGTTAACAGAGCAGTTTAAGCCTCCGTTCCTGCGAACTTTAATCGTTCTTCCTACCCAAATACGTTTATTTTCTCTAGACATCAGTCCCGCAACCCACCATTCAGGCAACCGGTTGACACATGAGGTTTAACAACTCTACCTTCACACCTTAAGAATTACCGTTATCGAACAGGCACAGCCTCTGACAGAAGTTACAACTCGCACAACATCTCAACATCTATTAGCAGTGCTAAAGCTAGATCCATCCCTAACTTTGCAAATGTTAACTGCACTGGGTTTACTTCCGTGAACTCGATCCGAGATAGTAGGAAAAATATATTTAAATGTATAGTCGCTTGCACTGAATGTCACATACAGATAAGCGGGACCTACATCTTCACAGTCTGGTTCTACCCTTGCAAACACGTTGCTGGGGAAAAAAAAAAAAAATTGGCTCCAGTGATTATGCATTACCTAGAAATTGAAATAGATTGAGTAGACTATAATAAATACATGCCAGAAAAAATATAAAGAATGTGTGGGAATGCCTATACTTTATCTTAACATTTCTTAGCAAAATAACTTCCTTATGGTGTAATCAAAAATGGAAAGCCAGCACCTAACTAAATTAAGTGCCGCAAACATTAATAATGGTTAAAATTACCATTCAATTTATTTTTATATTGGATGATCTTCAAAGTTGTAGATTGAGAATTGCTGAAACATTTTAGGGATTTGTTTCTCAAATTAGAATACTTCAGAGAAGCAAACATTAGTTTGAATTTTTACCTCTAAAAATCCTTAGCGAAAGGAAATAGATGTAGTTTAAAAAAAAAAAA
>NW_008794078.1:910942-911403 GCF_000699145.1 Aptenodytes forsteri
TTTCCCCCCCCCCGCCCTGTGGGGCGGCTCTTTTCCCCCGTTGTTTCATCTCGGTGCTCCCCTCCGCGGGTGCTCCGGCAGAGGGAGAAAGCAAAGGGAGGGGGCACCCCCCACACCCCCACCCCAAACCCTCCGCGCCCGGCAGCGGCTCCTTTATTTGCATGTCATGTTTATAACCTGGTGGAAACCAAGACTGATATTTGTGGTCGGGAGAAGATGACTTTCACCTCTCCGGATCACTCTCTTAAATAAAAAAGAATTGACCGGCTATGGGCGTAAGCATTTATCTTGAGTTTGCGGTCATTATCTTTATTATATAGCCTCGGCAATAAATAAATCTAGTAGTTACTACCCCACAATAAAACTGTAGTATATGGGACACCTTACTATTACTTTCTTAACAATCTGCCATCGCTTCACCTCTAAATCTTCCCCGCCTGCTCGCACGCGCTGTTCTCCGC
>NW_008794078.1:911501-913283 GCF_000699145.1 Aptenodytes forsteri
CCGTGCTCCGGCAGCCTCGGGGGGCCGCCCCGCCCCCCGGCTCGCTCCCCGTCCGCAGGTGCGGAGCCTCCGCGCCGCGCCGCCCGCCCCGCCTTGCACTCTCCTTTCCCCTTTTCCCGCTGCCCCCCCCCCCCAACAACAACACCACACCACATCCAGCCCCGTGCTCCGGGTGGGCAGCCTCGGGGGGCCGCCCCGCGTGGGCATCCCCTCGGGGGGATATCCCGGGATGGTTGTCCCCTTATGGGCATTTCCCAGGTCAGTGTCCCCCCGTGGGTATCCCCCGGGTGGGTCTTCCCCGT
This sequence comes from Aptenodytes forsteri, assembly GCF_000699145.1. Lineage (NCBI taxonomy): Eukaryota > Metazoa > Chordata > Aves > Sphenisciformes > Spheniscidae > Aptenodytes > Aptenodytes forsteri. The sequence continues at coordinate 911,804 of NW_008794078.1, forward strand.
GGGCAGCCCCCAGGTGGGTGTCCCCCGATGGGCATCCCCGGCTGAACACCCACGGCCCCGTGGGGCGCATCCCCGGCAGGTGGGACCCAACCCCTTTTGGGGATCACCCCCCCGCATCCCGCTAATACACCGCCCCTCCGGCTTTCTACCCCCCGACCCCGGCCCGTGGGGTGCGAGGGAAGGGGGAACCCACGGGGGTGCTCCTCTGCTCGGGGGCTGCTCCCTGACGACCCCTCTTTTTTGGGGTGGAGGGAGAAGCTGCCCCCAAGCTGAGGATCAGCCGCGAAGGGAAGCGCTGCCGCTGGGAGCCCTCCGCTCCCCGGCCGGCTCTCTCTGCCTCTCTGGTGGGTTTTTTTTTCCCCTATTCCATAGGTAAACGTCCATGCAATAATATTTATTTACAGTCAGGATGCTGCGCGCACGTTTCTTTTAATTGTATTTTACCAGGGTGATTCCTTCTTGCTTTTAAAACAAGCGGCTTGGAAAAATATTCCCATTTGGGGCGAGGGGTAAAGGAGAGGAAAAGGGGGGAGGGGGGGCATTTTTATTTATACCTTTGACATTTAAAAGAGCATAATTAATTTGTCCTGCTTGCATTAACATTGTTGAGGAAGGTTTCAGAAAGCTAACCAGCAAAGGGAAGGGGGGAGGAAAAATAGAAGCTCGCCTAGAAAGCTTAGTATTTTTTTTTTCTCTCTCTTTCAGATGTGTAATCAATCATTCGAGTAGGAGGCAGCAAAATTGTAAAGATTCGATAGATTAAAATGCAAATGAAAGGTAGAAAAAGAAACATTAACATGGCAATCAAAGATTTAATAATCGTAAATCACGGTGGGGTTTTTTTGTTGCAGCTGCAGTTTGTGTGTTTTTTATGTTTTAATCATGTTCGTTCTATAAATAAATAATTTCTGAAACGAGACTAATTTTTCACTATTTTAACCGTGGGCTATGGCACTAAATATTTTTTTTTTTTAAAGTATGGAACTCCAGATTGCAAACTATCAGACCAGAAAAGGGGGGAAAATGGCAAAGTTAGATTAGTTCACGTTTGAAATTTCAAGCGCAGTGTCTTCACCCCACTGCTTCGCAGCGCCGACTGCTTTACTTTCCAATTGAAATCCTTATAAAGTTTATTTGGAAACGTGAATGTTTATGTAGAAGCAGACAACCGGCGATTCTTTACAAGGCTAACGGTAGCGCCAACCCTCATTCCTGGAGGAAATACATAAAGATAAATATATATATATATATATATGGGAAAGAACAAAATCACTTAGGCTGTAAGCGTATTACTTCCAAACTAAAGCGTTCCTAAATTTCCAAGGGGAAGGTTGAGGAGGGGAAAACCTGGGGGGAAAGCTGATCAATGCGGGGAAGGAGCTGGAGAGCATTGGCGCTCCCCCCTCGGTTTAGCGCTGCGCGTTAAAGGGAGGCTCCGGGGCTGCCTGGGATGACTGTGGCAGGGTCAGCCTCTTTCTGT
>NW_008794078.1:914049-914481 GCF_000699145.1 Aptenodytes forsteri
CCGGCATGCACGGCGCGGCTCCATTGATCATCCCGGCCCGCCACCCCCTCCCTTTATGAGATAATGCAATTACAAACATCAATAAGGAGCTGCGAGGGGAATCATTATGCGGTGACAGTGATAAATGACGGTGCAGAAATAGCATGCTTTTTTTTTCTAACAATCCAGGGGCTTTGGGGGCTGAGCACAGTCACCAAGGTAACAGATGACATCCAAAATGGCACCAAAGGAAAAAAAATGAACAGTCTTTCTTTCCCCTTTCACTCTTTCCCCCCTGCTCTTCCAAAAGAGTGAGTTGGGGCTTTAGAAAAGCAGCTGCCACAGGCATGCAGTTATTTCCACACGCATTAAAGGGACGGGGAAGGTTTGCTGGCTGTCACACAGCAGCCCGGCCCGGAGTTGAGCAGCCACCACCAGGCGGCAGGCGGCAGG
>NW_008794078.1:916571-951072 GCF_000699145.1 Aptenodytes forsteri
TTATTAAAAGGCGGCGAGAAGGTAGCGCAGCCTACCCAGGCTGTTCGGTGCCGTTTAACTCGCTGGCTGCGGTGCAGAAAGTACAGCTGTGCGAGGAAATTGGTTAACGAGGAGAGGACGGCCTGCACCAGCCTCCCCTCGCAGAGGGCCAGCAGCCCCTCGCACCAGCACGTCGTTTACTTACAAATATGCATTGCCCGGGCGACGTTTTCCAAGTTTTATTTTCCTCTTCCCTTTATATGTTCAGTTCCAGAAAGAAACGTAGTAGGTCAGTGGCTCAAATAATTTAAACTGCGTATTAGAACTGTAATTTGGCGGGGGGGGGGGGGGGGGTAATACTTTTTAAAAATTTTTGTCCGATAATGCCCTCCGATATTACATTTATTAACAGGCAACAGTTCCCATCCTGACAATTTACAGTGCAAGTTCCGAGAAAGTTTCTTTACGCAGCGTAGCACTACTTTTACATTCTTTAAATAGCAAATGATAGGTACATCTCTGGAGCTAGCTGAGTTTTGTAGCTGCTCGGCTCCCAATTTGGGATAGAATGGCTACAAATACTGAAGGGGGGGGGCAGGAAACAAATTTTGCAAGCAGTGGAGTCACCATGACAAAAAATAATTTGTTTTTATTTTAGATTCAGATTTCATTACTGCACTCAAACTACTACAACTGGGCTTTGAGTTATTATACAATCCAAACTGTTTCAATCAGAAACTCTAAGACTCAGTGTGCAATGATTATTATTAATAATAATTAGCTCCTTGGTTTCTTGATAGAAAAAGGCTATCAACAAGCATTTGTTTAACCACAACAAAAGTATAATTAGCTTATCCCACTTAGTAAATCTGTATGCATGCCAACTCATACCAAACTGCTACTTTTACAAAAAATTGCAATAATACAGATCATTTTTCCAGTCCTTTTTGCACAAAATTTATTTACAATGTATACATAAATGCTCCATGATGGGACTATGGAAAAAAAAAAAATGCACACATGACTGATGTCTTGCCCAGAAAGAAAGTCAACATATTAAAAATAAATCTTCAGTCCATGTTTCGAGCTGCATAAAACAGGAAGTGATGTACAAGGTGGTGGTTGCTGCATGGGGACAAGGATGCTCTGATGTGACAATTAGGCTTCAAATACACTGCCTTTCCGTTTCCATGCTTCCTCCTACCAGTCTCCTTAAGACACTGCCTGCAACAGCTGATTAATCATTGTTGATGACTGCAGTTTTTCCCATCCTTCCCGATTTACATCTGTTCAGGCCAATTCAAATATGGTGAGTAAATGAATTAGACATGCAAATTCACGCCCCAGGCTAGAAAGAGAGAGAGGGAGAGAGGGGGAGAAAGGGAGAGAAAGGGAAGAAAGACAGACAGAGAGGGAGGAGGAGAGAGAGGAGAGAGAGAGAGAGTGTGCATGGCTGAAATCCTAGGATAGAAGAAAGATTCTTCTGCCTGACATAGTTATTTTAATGCTCTAAAAATCCTGCAAATAAGCCCTTTCTGTCATTTGCAGGAAAAGTGTAAGGCTTCTTTTTTTAATGTAAGGAGGCTTCTGGAGGAAGTGAAGAGCTATGGAAACAACACACATAGTGTGGAAAAATTTCACATTTTTTTTAAAAAATCTATAAGAAACAACGTAATATGGATAACAGTATAATAGCATTTTACAATATTTCACTCTTTGTTCTCTTAATGTCTTATATAGGTATTTAGCATGTCCCCAGAAGTTGACTTCGGTTGGTGTTTTCCTGCTTTTCAGGGTCCCTGTGAAGAATCGGAACGTCCCTTGGTCCAAAGTTGACGCCAAGAACTCCATAGTCATTGCAGAAAGACAATGTTTGAAATCTACCGTCGCTGCAGACAACGTGTATTTCCCTTAAGCTACTGAGCATCAATGTCCATCACTTGTCCGCTCACTGCCGGCTCGCCGGTATGAAGCATTGTGGGGCTTGATGCTGACATGGGCATTCCAGGGTGGGGTGGTCCTCCATGCATCATCATCGCTGGGTGGTGAGGGTGTCCAGGAATGTAGGTATGCATGGGGGGGCCATGACGCAGCTGAGCGGGATGGGGGGGCATCTGGGGTGGGGTATAGCTTGGCTGTCCCATATTCATACCCATTGGACTACCCCGAGACACATAATCCCCTGGCATACTTTGCAGCCCTGCGGAGAGAAAGAGGCGGGGGGGGGGGGGGGGGCTACCGACATCGGGCCGTGAAGCTCCTTCGCTCGGGCACGGGAAGGCCAGGCTCGAGCCAAAGGTGGGACGTGGAGTCACGGGCGCGCGAGTGCAGTTGCCTTTGTGGGATCCAAGCCTATGTATGGACTCACAATGATGGCAACGGGAATGATTCCCAGGTCAAAAAAACCCCCAAGAGCATCTTCCCCCCCCCCTCCAAATGCAGAGTTTTGGGAGATAAAACCACTTTCTGCTTTTACGGTTAGGAACGTATGCGATGGAGACGCTTCTGGTCTGGAAGCGTGCCAGAGGCAGAGCCAGCCCAATGATGACTAACGTCACACGGTTGGTGGTGGCACCAAGCCGGGGAAGCCCTGCGAGGGCTCTCAGGTGGGCTCCATCCCCCGTGGCCTTGCTCCAGCTACCCACCATCATCTCCCTGCGTCTAAAAGCGTGCTGGGAATACAAGGCGGGGAATCCGTAGTAGTTAATGAGGGGCTTGGGAGGAGAGATGGGTTAAATCGGTGTTGAGGTTTATCAACAGTTATTTATCTAGCTCTCGAGCCCGATCACTTGGAATTTGTCCCAAGTATCTGTGCCATTCAAACAGACGCTATACAGCAAGCACATACATCGCTGAACAAAGGCCTCATGCGAAGCCGAAATTGATAGGATTACTAAGGACGACTGTTAAATCAAACCTGTATTTTTAAACACATTAAAAAATATATATATAACCAATAACAATTATCAATTAATTCTTTCCCCCTGCTCACTTCTGTCTGAAAAAATCAGACGCGCAACTCAGTCAACCTTTCAGTGGGTTTGGGAGAACAATAAGAAAAAAATTGGACCTAAAACAATAAAACCTCCTGCTTTCCGTGGGCCTCTGCCTTCTGCTTGGATTGCTGTAGCTGATGGGAACTGACAGGTGTATTGTTTCGGAGAGCTATAAGCTCCATAATCATCAAGGGTGAAAGGCATACGCTATTGCTAAGTAGGTTCAATTGGCTTTAGTTCTAAGTAAGAGCGCGCTGTGAATGCGCTGAACACCTTGGAATCAGGTCTCAAGGCTCTAGCAATGAATAGCTGCTTAATCTAGCCTAAAGGAACAGTTTTGAACTAATGAAAATTGCTTATAAAATATACTGTACTCACAGCTCTTTAATCAAAAAAGATGATAATATTTTTTGTAATAACCTATTAATTTAATTGGTCACGAAGCATAAAATACATCATTTAAATTTAATTGACCCAGAAACTAAGAAACAATATTTAAATTAACTAAGCTAGAAATTTCCATGATGAGGTAATAAGGCTGTTGCATTCCCAAGCTCAGAGGAATGTTTTCACAGCTAATTGTTAAAACTTAGTTTTGACTCGCGCCCAGAGAAGACGACTATGAAATACACTTGGCCCGGGTAACTTCAAGCCCTACGTTAATACAGGCTGGGGGCACAACAAAGATGCTGAAATAACTGCTTTTAACTCCAGAAAGAAAGTGAAAGGAACAGAATCGGGCACCATTTAAACATGGTACCGGTGCCTCGGTGTTTCAAACCGCTTTACTCTTTTTAAAAAAAAAACAACCTAAAATTTGTATAAAGTATTTTCCCCTACAAAAAGACAAGAGGGGGGAAAAAAAAAAAACCTGGGACAGTTTTTCTAGGCTTTCTTCGCGAGGCCTGCCACTGAAGATTGCATTAATGATCTCTATTTTTGTATACTGAATAAGTCAAATCCATTTGTCACACTGCAAGTGATGGCATACTTAATTTGGATATAGTCAATTAGCCTGGGCTAAGCTCCATAGCCTGCTGCGCACACCTCTATTTTGTATTCTCTCTTTTTCCTTTGCCACACGTAATCCCATTATGACGGACAGACAAAGAGAAATAAACTTGGAAAAAAAAATAAAAATCAAAGTTTCATCCATTGCCTTCCAAAACGCAACTAAGTGAAGCCACCGGGTTTTTTGTTGTTTTTTTTTTTACCTACAAGAAGTCTCTGTTTGGCTTTTTTGGTGTCTTGCAGGTTAGCGGGAGAAATGTAACTCATGCATCAACTGCGGTTAGACAGATTTATGACACTTTGGGGACATGCTCTTTCCTCTCCCTGCGCTGCTGCAGACCGCTTACATTTTGCAAATCAGTCTGTTGCCAAGACGACGGGCTCCCCCACCTCCCCGGCTGCTTCTTGTTTTGTCATGTGCTCGGGGATGGATAATAGCATCAATGTATGGCGGCGTCGATGTACGGCGGCGTCAATGTACGGCGCGCACGCGCGCGCATGGGGGGGTTTGGGAGCTTGGAAAGCTTGAGCTGAACCGGAGGGAGAGAAACCCGAAGGAGCCCAGGCGTAGGATGGATGGATGGAAAGGAAGGAACAAGCATGAGGCTATGGGCAGGGAGAACATAGGGAAATGCAAGGAGACAAATATCCCTCGGACAAAGTGAGAACAAAGACCCCGTTTGTACTTACTTCCCCCTGGCTTTGCCATTGGTTACCTAGGTGAAGGTTACATGTAGTGCCACTGCCCCTCCATGCCCATATTCATGCCCATTCCACTCATAGGTCCTAGAGGGAGATAAAAATCCAAGAAGATGCCAGAGAATGAGCAAAGTCAACAGATAGTGCCAAAAGCCCCTTTCCAAAACACAGCACGGCAGAGGGCCCAGGACCACTCGAGCGAGAAGATGCCTGGTTTCCCTCGGCGGTGTTGAAGGCAGGCAGAAGACAGGCGAGGCAAGGCAGGCAGCTGAGACGACGGCGGAGGGCGGAGGTGCGGTTACCTGCGGTGGCGCGACCGAGGTCACCATCGGTGGGCGACGCTCCCCCGGGGGCTTACCTGGCGCTCGGATGCCCATGTGCTGCTGGCCGTCCATCACGAAACCTCCCATCGGCTGCCCGTCGGGGTTATAGGGTGTTCCTTGACTTACTGGAAAAGCGCAGAACATTGCTTTTTAGCGACAGCCAAAAGGGTCGCCTCTTCTCACGGTGTCAAGACACAACCCCCCCACCCACGGACTGCGTGAGACGGCTATCGATGCTGGCTCTATAAAGAGGGAAAAACATCTACTGTTCGAATTTAGCGGCCGGGCTAACAAGCTTGCTTAGTTTTGGCTTAATTTCCTACTGTGAGTTTGGAAATGAAGTTAGCGATCCGAAATCGCGAGACATGAGGAGCCTCGGCTCCAGCTGCTCCCGCTGCTGCCGTCAATGCAAAGACCTGTATAGAAGCCGGATTTTATGGCTGGAATAGTCACACTGAAATCGCAGTGTGTTAAATTACGCCCGTGTGCCTTTCTAAGAGCAGGACCTGAACACGTCTGTGCCAGATATTTACCTCTAATGACAAAATAATCGAATGTACTCGAAGAGGAAGCGTGGCCCAAAGGCATCTTGGACAACGATGGATTTGGATAGTTTGGCAGCGAGACTCAGAAAACAAAACCAACTGGGAATAATAGGCTATTCCTCGATGGTAAATACCCACACAGAGCTGCGAGCCAAGACCCCAGACAGAACCGGCACGGGAAATCTTGAGATTTTAAAATAAAAAAAAAATAAATCCCCCCCCCCCAAGAGTAAACCCCAAACACGCAGCGATCCCAAAAGACAGCTACAAAAGAAGAGACGAGGGACAAAAGGACCAAGTACCACGGCCTGAACTCGAGGTTTTAACTCTACATCAGCGATCCCAAAAGACAGCTACTAAAAAGAAGAGACGAGGGACAAAAGGACCAAGTACCACGGCCTGAACTCGAGGTTTTAACTGTACATTAAAAGCTGGCTTCAGAAGTAAGCTGCCTTGGGTTATTAAAGCACATAAAGCTCTACCTCATTGAATGTCTTTGAACTTTACTGAGTCCCACAAGCGATTCTGACCCCTTTGCCCTTTTGACAGGTAATAAAGTTTACAGCAATTCCACACCAAGCCATGCACCAGGGAGTGGTCACAAGAGCAGAAGGAGCTGGGAAGGAAAACTCAAAACAACTACCAAAAAACCCAGAAATAACTTTAATTCCAAACGTGTACGGAAAGTCCGGTCACGGAGCAGATCATTTTAGTTTCTTTTTTTGAATTTTCAATGTCTTTTTTTTCCCCTGAATATTTTAATCATGTTAAAATGATTAGGGTTGTAATGAAACAAAGCTGGTTGTATTTTAATTGTCAATCACTCCCAGCATTCATTTCTCATTTATTTACCAGGTAATGGACCTCCCGGTGAATGGCTTGAGGATGGTTTTCGCCTGCGTGACTTGAATACAGTTACTATTGGGGACTTGCCTGCTCGATTGGACTGGTCTATCATGGGCTGAACTATTCTTCTTCTAGCATTAATAAACCTGCAACAAAAAAGAGGAAAGCAAACGGTTATGGAAGGGACGACTTCCACACATCCCCAAGCCCTCTCGCCCCGCCGCGGTGCTCTCCGTCGGGCTGCGTGCGGATGCAAATACTGCAAAACCTCTAACCCCGATGACCTTTGAGAGTACGAGCTCAGGGTTTCCGAGCTGATTTATGTTTGCCTGCTTTTTACCACAGTTGGACACTTCCATTTCATCTTTTCATGGGGGAATTAGCCGAGTTTTCAGGAAACAATACCGGCAACGCTCTTCTCAATTCAGAACAGGGCACAAAAAAAACGGGTGAAGCCGTCGAGATGCTCGTGAGGGCATCTGCTACCTCCCCCTCATTAGTGCCATTTCTGCCTTATGTCCTCTGACTTCTTTTTCCAATTTTTTTTATCAAAACCTGCCCCTACCTCTGGCAAACCTAATTCCCTTTTAATGCCCACTATTAAGATAATGAACTGTGATGGCAGAACCCCATCAAATGAGGGAGCGTCTGGAGTTTTATCACCGCTAAGTCACACTGCTGGGGACTTCAGAGCCGTGCATTCCTCCTAGCCATTTCTTGGTGGGTTCCCCCCCCCCCTTTATGCAAAGTCTGAGGGGTCAAGGCGAGGTCATAGCTTTACAGTAATTGAATTTATAATCCTGTTTTCTCCAGCTAGGCCTGACCATTTACAGCAAACATCTTGTTAAACTGTAATTACTGGACTACTGAAAATTCCCCCCGAACAATGAAAAGCAGATCTTTGGAAATAAAAAAAAGGTACGGTCGTTTTTAAAAACAGCCATCTGCAACCGTACTCCTTGCGTTTTTGTAGCTTTTCGCCTCAGTTAGTCTTGCAATGCTTATTTGGGAAAGGAATATTCAAAATAATTCGGAGCAAAACAGAAGAAGGTCACAAGTGCCCCGGTCTCCTCTGCGGGCAGTCCTCGTGGCACTGAAATCAGGAGGCTCAAAACCGTGGCTGGGAACCTGTCTGAAGAGCGTTAGAACTTCTCTTGCGGTTTCGCTCATCAGAAAGCTTAGTTAAAAACCATTTGGAAAACATCTCCATCGAGATTTAATCACGGCAAAGCCTTATAACCAGGCTTTACATTCTTTACGAGAGAGAAAAAGAATAATAAAAACGTGTATGCCACAATATTTACTAGTAAAGGAAGAAGCGTGAGCGTGGATAAAACCACACTACACTTGCAAAACGCAATGGGAAAGTCCACAAAGGGCTACTTGGTGCTTGCTTTTGTTGCCTTTGCTGGGGGTGGCTTAGCAGGAGCTCTCCCACCACAGAGATAAAGCCACCAGGACCTTCCCGCGGGAAGCAGCTCTTCCCACCCATTCCCCTACACCGGCGGGGAGAGGAATTGCAAACCACCGCCCCGTGCTGTTTGTTTTGCCCTCATCAAAGGCCAGCACAGTGATTTCGGTCTCCTCCTATCTCCCGTTCCCGACTGACTCCCATTACCCAAACTCCCGCAAAAATTAATCAAGATGTTGAGTCCTAATCAAACCTGTCTCAACAAAATGGGCTCAAAGGCACCAATTCCGGGTGCTGATCTGGAAACCTTACACCTGAACTAGGTCATGTTTTGTCAGCAACAGTATTGGATCAGTTTTTCTACACATTTCCAATACCCCCCCCCCCGCCACCTCCAGCAAACGGTGTTGCAAATCAGTTTATCATTATCTTGTACAAACCATGAAAATTAGAATCATGTGAGCAGAAGGTTAGACTAATTCTCCTTTCTCATTATAAGCACAGGTGTAGCACAAACACCATGCGAAATAAGCAATTAAAAAAAATCTGCTTTTTTTCCCCCATTAGCTGCCTTAGCGCCATGACCAATTAGAAAATTGTTTATTATCTGTAATCTGCATTTGCAGAAAGCAATTTTCACAGTAACTCTCCTAAGTAAAACAACAACACAAAACCCCAGTGTCCCAGCCATTTCCTTCTGCAAGCCTGGCAGGCTCTTGCTGTGTTTACTCCATCCTCCTCCTGCCCGACTGCCAGGACCTGTTACTGCGGCAGGAGGGGAGGGTTTTTGGTAGCCGTGAGATTGGCTGGTCACGGAAACCTTCATTTGCCAAAAGCTTTTACCCCAAAGAAACCCTGAGCAACAATAAGCATGCACGCCCCAAACTCACAACCGTCTCTTCCTCCTCCTCCAAACTGCAAGCGCTTTTAGTAAGAAGGGGGGGCTCATTAGTAAACTATATAGCTAGAATAATAAACTACATAGCTAGAATTTACCAATAATTATCCACAAGACGTGCCTAGAGTAAAACATATTCTCACCTGTTTGCCCCACGCTATCGCTCGGGATATCTGCTCTAAGAACATTTTACACACAGGTACTTAACAGTTATCTTCTTCCTACGCATTTGTGTAAGTATTTTCTATAAGTAGCAATTCTGCCAAACAGCCCAGTGTTTGGATCTCTTCAGGGGGAATTCAGACGCAAGAACATTTTCCTTCTGGGCAAAGTAATAAAATGACATTCTCGCTCCTCCCACTAGAAGTCAAACGGAGGTCAGCTCCCCATCCTTGTATCTGTTTAAATAAACTGGTCCAGCTGTTTGTTTCCAGGATGCCCTTTAACCTTCTGTCCCATCCTCCCTGCCTTTGTAACAGAACGCTTTACTTTGCATTATAGTAGACTCCAAACCACTATGCATTAAAAAAAAAGAAGAAAGTATTCACTTTCAAGTTTCTTCCTGCATCCCAAACCTGGAATTCGTAAGAACCCATCAGATTAAAACTACTAATGTGGCTTGCCTTGAGAGAGCACAATGCAGCGCTGTTACGTTTATAAATCACATTTGAGAACTCTTTGCAAGCAAAATTGCTAATTATCTGTAGCTGCAGAAATATACAGGCACGGGGATAATTTCTTCATACTCCCTGGTTTTTTCTTTGATAGAACGGCCAAGATCTTTTGATCACTCTTTGAATTTCCAAAGCGCCAGGCTGACGTAACACCAGCAAAAACGATGGAACAGAAAAGCCAACAGGAAAAACCTCACTGCCCCTTTTCCCATATGTTCACATTCACCTATCTTAAGACAAAGAAATCCCAAATCACTCTAATTTTTAAAAGTTCAGAGGAATCAGGACCTAAAAAAGCTATTTGCGTATTAAGTGCTTCTCAAATGGAGTATTGTCAAAATACAACTCTGCATAAAAATTAAGTTAATGATTAAGACAGCCACATAACCTTACTCGTGTGAGTAAAGACCCGCACAGGCTCAAAGACTTGCATAAAGTATTTTTCCCCATACCAGTGCTCTATGCGTTGGTACCTTTGTTCCGATGTGGAAGGGGTTTGTTGGTTTGGGTTTTTTTCCCCGAAAGAGCAAAATCAATAGTGGCACAAACAACATGAGATCCCTCAGTGTACAAGTTGTACCCATCTCCCTGCCCGCGGGGAGCTGAGAACTCTGCAAAACAATGCTTTGGGTTGCTTTTTTTTTTCCTTTTTTTTTTTTCAAGGGGAAGGATCTGGCATGGAGGAAACATTTGAACAGTTGGGCAAACACAGAAGTTTAAAGTATTTATTATTTTTTTCAAGCTAGCTTTTCCTTGCCCTTTTGGATACATGAGATTGCGCTTTCCACCGTGTCCCAAAAAGCAAGAAAAAAACAGCTATTCCACCTGCATAACCCTAAAGAGGAGGAGGAAACCCTCTTTTCTCCAATTTGGATTTTACTAGGATGTTTTCTCTTAGGCTTCTCGCCCAGGCTCTGTCTCCAGAGGTCACTGTCAGTCTCCCCGGTTGGTGCATCACCGGCCCCACGGGTGAGATCCAGCCCCGGCCCCGGGGATGCAGCAATCCGCCTCTGCACTCTGACCTTCAGCTTGGCTGCCCTCGCTGCCACGCACAAGTTTTGTTTCTTCTCAGCGAGAGGCGGCATGGCTGGTGATGACAAAAGACTTATTTTAGTTGGAAATTGGCTACAATAATAGCAGCCAGAGAGCAAGGATTTTCGGAGGGTCACCAAACCCTCCAAAAGGCACAGCTCGCTAAGGCTCAGGTTACAGCCCGAGTGACATTTTCTGCACAGATCTGTTCTTTCTCCCTTCCCCTTGTATTTCACTTCTGTTGAGTGAATAAAACAAGACCTTCCTCCGCTGTCACGAATTTCCAAAGTCACCTTTGCTCAAGAATCGTAAGAGCGATTGCGGGGACCTCCAATTTGCAGTCTTTGAATGAAATTTTCCAGGACCAGCTGTCTGAAAGGAGATGCTGAGACTTAGCGATATATTGAATTTTTCTCTCCCCCAGCCCTCCCAAATGAGGAGAGTTTCACACCATTACTGACTTTTGATACTTGGAGTTGCAGGCTGCTCCCTCTCAATATTGTCCCAAAGCGCCGCATGCGACGGCAAGCCAGAAGTCTGTGTATCAACAGCGGTGCCAAGAAATTCCCAAAAATCCCTCTGCCTCGTTTTCTCCTTGAGCTCCTTCTAACAAACCAGGCGTAAGGACGATGAGAAAGCCCATAGTACCTACAAACCCCAGTGCTAAAATCTCTCTTGCCCCTCTGAAAAAAATAGCATCCCTCTTGACAACAAACAAATCACCATTTTTTTACAGCAGACGCCAAAGTAACCAGAGCCCTTCAAACTGGCAAATAATTCACTTGTAAAACCAGCCGTACTTTTTTCTGCATACTGGGATCCTTCATTTATACAGCAGCGAAACAACCTTCTCCATTCAGCACTTAATTCCTCAACGCTTAACAGGTTTATCTCTAATAAAAACAATTTAAATGGAAAGTGTGCTATAAACCAGGATTATTACACTTCAGTAACTGCTTTATTCCTTATTTTAACATATTTTCATTTTTTCCTGCGTATTTGTTTTCCAGAGCTTTTCAAGGGTCAGTTAAAGAAAAGAAAAAAAACCTTAGAAATTATTTCACCAAATACTTTCAAATGTTTTAAAAACAGCCTTAAAAATAGCAAGCTCCCTCTGTAATTATGAACAGAAAAAATAACTGCAGACTTTTGAATAGTAATCACATCTCCCCATCCCTAAAAAGAGAAATAAATGTTAAAAGAGTGCTTACTGCCATTATTAGAAAGTTCTGATCCTGAAGTCAGTTAGTGAGCTTAATGACCCGTAACTACCAGTCATTAGCAAACCATGCTCTCTGTACTCCCTTTATTTGTAAAGAAAAAAAAAATCCAAGACACTCAAGAAACTTTGTTCAATTTAAAGTCAAACCTTATGAAGTCATGTTTGGCAACTTTTCTTGCTTTCTCCTCCTCCGAACCGAAGACAGTTCGGGACTGCAATACATCATTTACAACACTAAATGGAGGTAGGGAGGGAAAAGAGCACACGGGTTGCTAACCGCCCACTCCAGACACGTAATATTGGAATATACTCCAAACGCAGCGAGTCCATCCATCAGGAGGATTGGGAAGGTCTCCTGAAAGCTCTCCTCTCCCTCCCTCCTCCGCTGGCAGCACCAGTGCCAGGGACTGCATATAGGGCTGGGGGTGTCGCAAGACAATATTGAAGAGCGAACAAATAAAATACTATGCAAAAACCAGTGATGAAAAACCACTAATTAGCTGACAAATTTGATGTAAAGCACTAATGAAAGCCATGTGTGGTTCTGCAATTTAGTTTTAAAAATAGCTTCTGACTTCAAGCATTACTATGTGACCCCACCGATGGATTCATGTTGTGCATTCAGAAAAGTTGCTTTAAAGCAGGAGAGTGCTATTGAATCTCTCGCAAGCCAACCCTGCTAATGTAGCGAGCATATTGAGTGCAAAAATAGAAAGCAGAGAGATGGGATCAGGTATGCGCTCCTTGTAAGAGAGCTGGCCATGCCCTACATGTTGGCCGGCCCAACATGCACCAGGCTCTTCCTCTGGCCACCTCCTGTGCTTGCTCTTCTCCCAAGCCCTTAAGCCCTGCTTCCCCTCCTGCTCCGTACCATGCTTTCTTCTCAAATCACCGCGGGACGCATCCTGCCTCCAAATAAACAGACCAGATTTGGTGGAGCACCCTGCCACCAGCCCCATGGTGTCGACACCACGCAGCTGCGGTGACTGCCTCGGGATGGCAGCAAGCCCTGTGGTGGCTCGTGCTCTTGGCGCAGAAGGGATGGCTGATGGCTTTCCATCAAGGTAGGACCCACAAGCTCTTGGCCCTGCTCTTCCCTTGGCCCAAACGCTCCCCTAGCCCCACGTCTGTGCAGGGCTCACGGCTGGTGGCTGCTTGATGGGTCTTTCTAGAAGAAAGTTGGGCAGGAAACACTTTTCCCGTCTTGCAAAATTCTCCCTGTTCCCCAGCAGGATAGAGCTAAAGCCTATTTGTATTTATTTAGCTAGTTCTGAATGAAAAACAAGGGAGGGACTTGCTAGAGAGGAGTGAAGAGCCCGGGGAAGGGCTCCCTGGAGATGCTCCTCCCTGCTCTGCCCGTCTCCAGTGCCCTCCCACATCACAGGCAAGCTGCTGTTGGCCTTTCTGGTACTCTCTCCTCCTTCTCCTCCTCCCCTCCCATCCACAAATCCTACTCAGTCCTCCAAAAAGCTCAGCTGACATGGAAAGTTTCCGGTGAAAATCCGGGTCTGGCATCCGGGCGTCTCCCTGCTGATGCCAGGGAGACGGAGCAAAGGCCGTGCCGCAGGTCTCGGCTGCGCCAGGCAGGGCTCGCAGCAACCTCATTCCCTGACACGGCAATTCCCTCGGGGTGCAAAGCAGATGTAAACTCGCCCTCGGCAGCCAGATGATGTAAGGGGAAATCTTTACATGGCAAAGCGCCAGCGGAGCTGACCTCCCGTCTCTTCCCTGCTCCCAAATCCCAGCGCAGCTGTACTCTGCTGATCTCCGTGTGCCACAATTAGCCTTTAAGGAATATGGCAAAGATTCATCTAGTAGAGCAGCACTAAGGCTTCTCTAACTCACGGCCAGGACAGCACTGGACCCAACACAACACTGCAGTTGGGTACACAACACGCTACCAGCCGAAATCTTGCCTCCCACAAAAATGCTCTCCCTGCTCAAGGACCGATGCTGTGTAGTTGCTTTTCCACTGCAGATTTGGAGAGCGATTAATCTCAGTGCTATACGGTGCACTGTCTTTGCTGGGATAGAGATGTATATGCTTCAATGTGCAGACCACGCCACAAACCCCAGGACCACCCAAACACTCATGGCAGAGGGCGTGCAGGCTCTCTGCAAGCTTTGAGAGCGGCCCAAGACTGCGATGCACATCTCCCAGCGCGGCGTTTCCTCCCAGCTTTGAGCGGGGTCTGAACCTCAACTTTCCATCTGAACCTTCAGGAGAGCACGTCTGGACTCTGCAACTCAAGTCCTGGTCTAGTGCACGCCATCAGTGCAACACAACAGCTCGTCTTCAGCACATCGCTTCAAACTAATAACCTGAGTCCTGCTCGATGGCAGGGATTACGCTGGGAATGGGTGAGAACTGATCGCAAACTACTCGCTGCTTCTTTGAAAACACTCCTCTCTCTTCCAGCAATTTCCTTGTCCTCTGTCGATTCAGCATAACTTCTTATTTAAGGGAATGTAGTATTTGTGAAAGGTGCCTGCATGATCTCTGAGCTTTCTCCTGCCACACAACTGGTCTAAACACAGGGGTTCCTCCTTTGAGGTCCAAGGCTTTGTCCATACATCAAGTTGGGAGCCTTGTCCAACAGCCTTTTCCCTGTTCACTCCCACCTATAATGCGTATGACATGGGAGCTGGAAGCCGTGCCCGGTCCTCCAGCCCAAGCGAAACCAGAGAGGCTGCTCCCACATCTGGCACTGGTTTAAGCGCGTTCCTGCTAACTGAAGGATGCGAGAAATGCTCTGTCCGTGCTCCTGGACGGATCTCCTCACCCTCCTCGTCTCCAGAAGGCTACTTAAGGAGTATGGAGTAACTCCGTACACTGTCACCCCACACCAGCTCCTCCAGCCTGCGGGACAAGGAGAAGCGAACTCAGGGTGGCCAAACCAAAAGCCCTGACAAGTGTCTTTGGGGAAAAACACCCCCGGAGCCCCCAAAGAGAAAACATAATGAACCCCTATATGGGACCTGTGATTTGTACATGAAATAGGCTTTGACATCACTCTGGTCTATACCCCGAGACATTGGCTCGGGGCGGAGGAGGGAAACTGTGATTCCTGTGGTTGCATCTTCCCCACCACTACTGAGACAACAAACACGAGCATGCTGGTGTATTTCGTGTGATGTGGGCACCTGCAAAACTGGTTTGAAATTTTTTTTTCCTTTTTTTTTCCCCAGGAACCACAAAAGATACAATTCTGAGTCACAGCCAACCTGAAAAACAACCCCACGCTTCTGGACGAACTCCCCCCAAGACATCCTACTTCAAAACATTGTTTTCTAACCACTACTAATAACCTACTTTGTAATCTACTTTATCTAAACATAATTTCCCATTAAGTGAAGTAATTCATTTTGCTTATAATCCTACTCCTGACGGCATTTTATTCAGGGCAGGAGAAAAGACAGCCTCAGAAAAGAACGCAAACAAAACACATACGGGGAGGTCAGAGGAATGTCAAAGATAAAAAGAATTTGTGAGACCATGGGACACAGAAAGCTTAGGGATCAGCCCTCAGATGGTATAAACCACCTTTATAAACCAGGTGAGAAGTCAGACATCTCTGGGATAAATCTGAATTAAAAAGGAGCTATTGCTATTGAGCTTTATCATTAGCCAAAAAAGCCACAAGGACTACAGCACCTGGGCAGGGGAAAAAAAAATAACGCGTGAAACTGTTACATGACCTAGATTTCGCTGAAGAACTGCGGAAGCAATGTTTTTTCAGCAGCATCTGCTGCCGTTTCTTTTCTTTTTTAAAAGTAAAATAAAAGGCAGAAGCCTCGTCAGTGCTAACGCTGGTATAGCCAGCCATACGTCATTTACGCCGAAATCATTTCAGGGCAGGCAGGGCAAAACGCACGCCCTCGAAAGCACGTCCTCGCCCTGCGCCTCTGGCTGTGTTTCATTTTTGAGAAGAGAAAATTGGTTTAGCCAAGAAGGAGGCAACATTTGCCCCATTTTTAATATTTCAGGCTGACTTTTTAACCACTCAGAAAGGCGGTTTGTTTTATGCAGGTGCAGCCCAGAGCTAGCGCCTGATGTAAGTGCGAGAGAGGGTCTCTGAGGGCACCTTTCTCCGCGTGTTGGGTGTTTCAGCTCGCAGCGGTTAATCGCTTTACACCAATCTCAGCAACTGTTGACACAAAATAGGTGGAGATCAGGTCTGTGCAAGCACAAAATACCAGAAAGGCAAACTATATGTAAACACACTTCAGATAGCTATGACAAGAATAGACCAAAACCTGACTTGCAAAGCAATGACAAACCATTACTCTCCCCTTCTCTCTTTTTTTTAATATATTGAGGGTTTTTTGTTGGGTTTTTTTTTGGTATATATCGAGGGTACTTTTCCTGACAAAAGCATCTCTTGCACTGAGGAGGAACCAAGCCCTGAGAACTGTATTTACAGAAGATGGCGCAGAGCCCTCCCCTTGCTTGCAACATTGCATTTCCACAATACAACAGTGTCCTAGATGGGTTTTTTTTAAAGCCAAACTCTTGTTTTGAGACAATGCACACCTGAATCTCAGCCTTTTTAAATAAAAAGTAGCAACCAAAGCCTTCTGACCCCTACCCTGATCCTGCAGAGCAAAGCTAGGGCAGGAGCAGAGAAAAGAGCAAGCGGTGAATGTTTGCACGGCACCGTTTCATCTTATTTCCCTGACACCTGACAGCGCATTCGTTACAGAATATTAATGCACCGACTAAAAAAAAGTTTGTCAGGTACAAAACCACCCCAGAAGAGGATGGAAGGCCCAAGGGAAAACAGGATTTTTTTGGGCTGCATATTAACTTCTCAAGTGCCGAGCGCCTTTCGTTAGTCAAGACTATTGGCAGGTAAACCCCGTTTGCACCGTACGATGCTCTGCGGTGGGAACCGACCTTTCCCCCTCTCAAAAAAGCATCTGTGTGAATAAAATAACACCAGTTATTTTATTTGCTCAAAGTTCAGGGCGCCACTAATTAGTCTGTTAGTTCGTGCAAAATGATTCCACGTTTGCTCTTGAAATAAATGGTGTTTCCTCTGCTGGTTTTGCCCAGCTTGAATCCAGGGGATGTCAGAGCAATGGTTAGGGGAAACATCCTCCTCTGGTGCTCCTGGATGTCATGACCCCTGTTTTGGGGCAGTTTGGGGCACACAGAGACTGCCAGGGTCTATCAGCTCTCCAGGGTGAACATCCTTCCTCTGCTCCACCTGAAATCCCGGAGGCCAAGGGGAGCATTTCGCCAAAAAACCTCTTTATCTGCCTCCTCCGAGCATCTGCCCCCTTTGGAAAAAACACTCGTGTTTCGTGCCGAAACTGTATCACTACTCCTTAAACCTGCATGCCGAAACCAAACCCCGCACGTTTAAACCACCGCGCTGTATTTTTAAATGGCTTTACTGAACTAAAAAAAATACCAGCCTAAAATCCGGTGATATGATGGTACCTGATGGCTCTAAATTCACAACTCTTCCCCCTGCAAGCTATTTTCTCAGCTTTTCTAATAATACCTTGGCTGCCTGGCAGCTCTCCAGGGCTGTCTAAGGCAATATGCAAGCTAAACATTTTTTCGCCTGATTTCAATATTTTCTTATGAGTAACTATACAGGATTTTACTTAGTGAGTATTCCTGATTGCTGTAATTTAAGAACAGAGAAATAGACTACAGATGTAATATTATTATTACAATTGGCATTCAAGGTGAAAGGCATAACAATTAGCTAAGACTTAGTGAAAACATAAATGTAAAAATCTGCTTGAAAAGCCCGGCACATGGTACGTTTAGAACAGCTAATTTACCGCACATATTCCGAATTGCTCAAACTGTATAACAATTCACCCAGCAAGATCCTTTTTCTAATGGTTTTCTTGGGGGCTTGTGGTTTTTTTGGGGGGCATGATTTTCATGTCGCAAACACCTACTGTCTTATTTTACTCTGGAGTAACAATACGTATTCGTTAAACCTGCAACATATATTCTTTCTTACTTCTATTTTTCCTGCTTTCGCATGTATTCCCATTAGCAAAACAGTGTTTAAATAACATCTGTATACGTATTCTTGAATCACATAAAGAAGAAAAGTAAATAGTTTCCAAAATCTGATGGTTAAGTTTGTATTGTTGAAGTTGAGAGGATAATTTGTGAATGTTTTAACATTTACAAGTAAATAAGTACTTGTATTTACTGTATCTGATTACTGAGAAAAGTATTTGTTATGTTCTTACACAGATTCAAATTGCATCTTGACCTTTTCTCGTTTAATCTGTTTACTGCAACAAAAGCAGTAATAGATACATCTGAAAACACGCAGATATTTTACTTGCCTAGGACTAAAAAACCCTGCATGCGACGCGCTCTGCAAAGTGGCAAACCGAAGAGCTTGCCTCTTTATTGTAGCCTGCGATCTGGTAGGCAGCGGGGGTGAAAATCCACCCCTGCGTATAAGACCAGCACCTGCTTTTACTATGCTCCCTCCCTGCTGGCCTCCTCCCCCACTTACACCCTAAAAATAGTGCTTAAGTGGGACTAAAGTGGTGCGCTGGTCATGTGCTGGCCTTTTGCTCAGGGTGACTATCACCCTTAGCGAAGGAATTGAGCAAAGCTGATGTCTACGCTCAATGCCCAGCCCCATGAAGGAGCCTTTCCACCCCCTCCAAGGGACTGACAAGGGGCTCAACACATGGGAAACACCGGACAACATTATCACTTGGATTTGGGGGTGTCTGGGGTGTGCTTTAGATGCACCGAACCCCAGGCATGCTATGATAAAAAAATCACAGTGGGAAAACAGGGGCCTGGGACTGTTTTCCAAAAGGCGGCGGGGTGGAGAGCCACGCAGCCGCTCCTCCGTCCCCTGCACGTCTGCGGAGGTGCGGGCAGGGGCTTCCTGCACCCGCCCCGTCTGCATCTGTCCCCATCTGCATCCCCCCATCTGCCCCATCAGCATCCCCCCATCTGCATCTCTCATCTGCCCCATCAGCATCTTCCCCCGTGCCCCCCGTTCGCATCTCCCAATCTGCATCCCTCCCACCTGTCCCATCTGCATCCCCCCATCTGCATCCCCCATCTGCTCCATCCGTAACCCCGCCATCTGCAAGCCGGGCCGGGCACGACCGGCGAGCAGATGGGAAGGACACCCCTCGCAGCAGTGCTCCCCGTTGGTCGCTGGATGCTGGGGAGCAATCCCCCATGAGAAGTGCAAGATCCTCCTGTCCCCGCCACGCCACCCTGCCTGCCCTTGCCATGGCAAAGCGCTTTGTCGCCTGCCCCATGCGACTACAGCAGCAAAGCTCTACCACTGCGGTTACCCATGAGCAAAGAAATGGAAGCAGGAGAAAATTTCCTCCCGGAGGGGAGTTGTGATGGGGCTGAAAGAGTAATAAAGTATTTCTGGGTGTCTATGCCCCGAGCTGGCTGTGCTACATACAGTAAGGTGGTCTGGTCTTCCTATTGCAAACCCATGTCAGATTTTTCAAACTCATCTTCAGGCTGGTCTTGGAGCCTTTTTAAAATTTCTTCCTTATACAGTTTCAGTAAAAATAACTTCAGCTGTCTCCAAGAATGAGATTAGGGAAATCTATATTATTTGATCATTTTTTCCAGTGTATTTGGTTAGGGTTTGGGGTTTTTTTTGCAAACCTAGGAAATTATACACGAAACTGACATTTAAAGAAGCCAAGGTCATAAAATCAAGAACTCAAGAGTTAGGAAACCGTATTACTAGAGCTGCTTGCACCCTATTTTTTAATCTACTTTATATGTAAACAGTTCAGTTACCAGCTCACAGTACAATTTTTGATAGGGCCCAATGCCTCAACCACCCCAATGACGATTATGTTTGTTGTAAGAACAAACCAGGGCACTATAATGTAGAAAAATTTATTTCTACAGGAAATAAACTTTGTCAAAGTTGAATGAATAAGGCAGCAAACGGCAAGAAAAGCAAAGCAGTCCTGGCTGAAGCAGCTGAACGCTGCACTGGAGAAGAGGATCCAGCTCTGCTGCTGCCTTGGACTGCGCGGGAGCTACCGAGTAAATCATCAAACCCAAACTTTTCACCAGCAGTTACTGATTTCTCACATCTCTGCTCCATCCCAACACTGGAGGTTGGCAATGTAAGACGCCGAGGCACTCAGAGCTTGGAGTTTCCACTGCAACTTGGAGTTTTGGTGGTCGTTGGACCTTAAATGTGGATAACGTGCTGTCATTTTGAGTCATCTCACAGTCCCAGACCAACCCAAAACTGGTGGCTGTGCTGGACCTGGACCTCCCTGAGCCTCACTTCTTCACCTGTGAACAGGGACAATGCTATTCTCTCCCTTTGCAGGGGAACTGTAAAAATATGCAGACCCACAACCTTGTAGGCATATATAGGCAAGCGGAGGTCAGGGGAGGACTTGGGTATTACAGCAGTAAGCGCCACAGGAAAGCCCAGCAGTAATTATTAATTCCATCTTCAAGCATGGTTTGAATACAGCTCAACAAACGAAGCACGGAAGAATGAGGGTAAGATAAAATATTGACTAGCTGCTCCATCATTGTCTGGTCTGTGCCCTAGATAGCACAAGGGTATTTTGGAAAAAGCAGAATGGAAACACCTAATAAAAGGCTGGAGCTTTAAGGATTTGAATTTTCAAACTTAATCTTTTAAGACCATTTTAATGCAGTTGTACGCAACTCTATTTAGAGAGATAGTCACATATAGACATGCACATATAGAGAGGTTATATAGGCGCATTATTCTACAAATATACAGACATTTATTTGTGTGTACCTAGACTTTCCTAAAACATAAACAAGCATCTGACACCTAATGCAGTCCTTGATGAGAATTGCTCTCTCTTCTCTGTGGAGTACCACCAGTAATTATTTACCATTAGTTCTTAATGGGAAGAGATTCAGCTGGGATGTAGTAAACAAGAAAACTGTATAGATTGTTCAATATAGCCTGGCTGGCTCTCAACTGAGGTAAGAAGTGATTGGATCACACCTCCTGGATATTTCAATCACAGTTTTTATCACCGGGGAAAAGCACCTTATTAACTTGTACTTGGTCAGGTCCCTTCCACGTCCGTATATATGCAACGCTGTCAAGATCATACAAGTGCCCCTTCCAGTTCACGTTGCCATGCTTTGAACCCTAAACTGCTGCAGGGTTAAACGACTAACAAGACGGAGACCTGAAGGGTTCGTTTAGACTAACGACATCTCGAACTGCCACCTTCCTACCTGCCATAGATTTTTTTTTTTTGCAACAGGGTAAGGGCTCCCTCTTCCCATGACAGAAACATCCGACTGTGGCAAAAAGATGGTCCTAAAAGGCAACGCTGCTGATTCGCAAGCAAAATCGTCATATGGGGGGGGGAAAGGGGAGATATCCCCCAAATGGATTATTTAACATCCGACTGTGGCAAAAAGAAGATGGTCCTAGGCAACGCTGCTGATTCGCAAGCAAAATCGTCATATGGGGGGGGGAGGGGAAGGGGAGATATCCTCCACATGGATTATTTCATTACTTTAAAAAAATAAAACAACCCAAGGAAAAAGGTCAAGTTAAAACTGTGGTGTTTTTAAAGACATGTGCCCTACCACTGATACATTTTCTGGCACGTCTCACATCATCACCCCATTCCTGTGACTCCTCCACCATCAATAGGAGTTGTGTGCATCAACCCAGGGAGCCTGAACACCGGGCAGACCGTATGTGAAAAGCACCATTTTTTCCGTTACGGCAGAAAACTGAAGTATGCAACTAGCACATACTGTAAAGGCATTCAAAATATGACAAAAAAAATTGTTCAAATGCTTTCAATCTGCAGAAAACAAATGCTCTCTTCACTGACTGCTCTGTGGCAAACTTCTAATTCCATCCAGAAAATCCAGCATTCCCAGTCTGGGCTAACGACCATGCTACCAGACATGAGTTTATGTTTTTCATGCACATTTCATGTATTCCCACATGCTGTGTTGCTGCCAATAATTTATGACTGATCTGCACCCAGCCTGCCCTTCAGCATTTTATTTAATCTCTGCAACAGTGATTTACAATGACTCATCATTAATACAAAAATGTACATGTGTGTTAACAAGTTTGGAAGAATCTAAGGAGGAAGGCAAAATTTTTTGCAAGTTGTGGCTGAATGACTTACAAGCCCACTGAAGAAAGGCAAAGCTAACCAGAAACGATACGTTAGCTCTTCCCTGCAGCAAACAATTTAGGCAAGAAGAGTTTCTTCTCCTGCATACTGCCTTAGAAGAAAAGGGATTGAGGAACTGGTTGGGAGAGGGTTGCCCATATCCCCAGGATTTGGGAGGGGATGAGCAGCTCGCTGGTCACCCCATGTGGCTGGATGTTTCCTGAGGATGCACGTGTGCGTGTGCAACCTGCACACTCAGCCACGGCCTCACAGCCTCCTTGGTCCTTAGCATCCATTACAGAAAGCAGGGGCTGAATTACCACATTTTGGCATCTCTGCCCACCACATATGGATAACTGTTACTTAAAAAAGCCTCGACTGGCTCTACAGTGTTAAATCTTCGTGGGGCCGGGAAGGGGAATTGTCTCAATAATTTATACAATTGTAACACCACAGCAGAATTACCAAACTAGCTCAAGCAGAGGAAGCCTGCCCTACATCCACAAGACTTCAGTTATAATGTATTTTGACCTACTTTTATTTTTTTTTTCCTTGCACATAAGGAACTTATAAAAACACATCTGACACAAAGCCAAAGTAAAAACTCTTCAAATCCGAGGCGAGATGGGTACTGAAAAACACCCTGGAAAGCCACTCGGGAGAAATTCCACCAGCTTTAGTTCAAAGCATCCCATGTTCATCATCTCGAAAAATTTCTTTGATGGCCCATCCTAAACTGACATAGTTGCCCACGCTGAATCCTACGCTCCCGGACCCCTCCGAAGCAGCACACGCTCGCTCCACCCACCGTTAAATAAGACCCCTGACAAACATACACAGCTTCTCAACTGGCCAAAGCGCCTATCCTTAAACTGAAGGACAACCATATAAATTAGGGTATCGCCTGAATAAAGGTTGGAGGACGTAAAGCTGAAGCAAACACTAATTTTTTCTGGCTGAGCCAAAATACCGTGGGTTACGTTTCCTTATAACACATATTTTATGTTTAGTGCCTTTTATTCCTCTGTTTTAAAGTAAGTATCTTGGAAGCATACTTCACATACACTAAGTATTTGGTATTTTCCTTTATTCAGTGTCTTAAAGGGCTTCAAAAAATTGATCTCCCAGGGCTGCTGTGGGGTCACAGAAATTGATAACCCTTACAAGCTATGCTTATGTGAGCCCGCCTGCGTCTCCCAGATAGTGCACTTTGTAAATTAATCCTCCAAAGGCAAATATATTGTAAGTAGCTTGTTATCTCTAAAGTACTAAATTGAAGAATACATGGGATTATATTGACAGAAATTACATTTTCTGTAATGGGCTTTAATATATCTGAAATCTCTCCCATAGGCTCCTACTCTCTCTAAGAGAGGAGGGTTTGTTAATGTAGGTGCAATGGACATCAAGACCAAATTTATTCACTAAAATGGATTAGGCCATGTAATCAGAGCTTCAGTAATATTAATCTCTGACACTTATTGAATGGAAAAAAAAATACTTTTGTCTGCAAACTGGCATTCCTCCCTCCCTTTTCCCCAGCAGGCTCACCATTTGCCTTGGCCATTTTCTGGGTATTACTTCAAAGAGGATAAGGTTTCCCATCATAAACACTAATCTAAAAATATTAGGACAATTAATTAGATACACTTAGTTTTACAAGGTATTAGATTGCAGTACACTTCAAATATGACACTTGTTCCGGGATAGGGGGAGAAACCTGCATTTCGATGCAGTAACAAAGGATAATAAATCAAACTTTTTTTTTAAGGGTTCGCTGTTGTGTTTTTATACTTAAATCACGAGTAATTTTTACTGGTTGCCTTCACCACGTCCCGGACAGTTAGCAACCCAAAATCCACTGCAAAAACAGCACGGATCCCGATTTCCTTCAAACAAATCGCTACTGCAACAGATCAGGGGCTCCGGCAACCCTTAACTGGAATAAATAAATAAAATTGCTCCACACCGTACTTCAGCAGCAAAGAGCCAGATTGCCCCCAAAGTTTATTCAAGCTTTCAGAAACTGGACTTTTACAACAAATCGGTAAAGAGATAGAAGGATGTCAGTCAAAAAGAAAAGCCCCACTAACAACATTAAAAAAAACATGTCAGCATCCCAAAATAACAATACGCTCTGCAGAAACGGGGCCAATTACCCCTTTTTTTCACCCAACATCTCAACCTCTTCCAAGGCCAAAGTTCTCAAAATGGATGTGGCTTCCTATTGAAGAAGACACATCCTCAGCCAGAAGGAGGACTGGTACCCGAATGCGAATACACTTAAATCTGCCCAAGCAATGGGAAAATAAATACGGCTTGTTTTCTGCGGTAGCAAACCTCGGAGTTCCCGTAAGCGAAACCACTCACCCGGCTATATTCCTTTTGCATCAATAAACTGCTGGGGGAGGGGGGAGCAGACAAGGGCAAGGTGTGTCCTCAAAAATGCAAAGCGTTAGCTGGGGGGTGCCAGCGGCCGTATAGAAACACTAAGGAAAATTACTTACCAATTGTTCACTTGAAGTATAGTGAGCCCTGTGTCTTGTGCCAACTGCTTTTTCTGTTCTTCTGAAGGGTAAGGGTGCTATAAGATACCAAAATAAATATATACATTTAAAACAATGCTTTTTTTGCCTGCTTTTTATTTTAAATTTAAAAAAAAAACCCAGAAGCGTGACATCTATTATTGAAAGGTGAAAATGCTGAGGTGTGTCACTCTTTTATAATTATTAATGGGCTACTACATCACTTAATTAATGGCAGTAAAAGACAAGCCAATTATAAAGATTAGTGAAGTGGAGAAATAACTGCTTAGGATACTGGCAGTACCTTGATACTCAAGAAGGATATTTGTTGCATTAGCTGAAAGTTTTTGCACTTGTCTCAAATGACCGATTAGAGTCAAATCACCTTTTTTTTTTTTTCATTTCACAAAACAATAAAGAATGTGATAAAGCACTTCTCTGTAAAGCTAAAACACGCTGATGTTCTCTGAGATAGTGAAGACAAATCTTGCCAGTGCCCCAAAATAATTTGCAAATAAGATCAGCATCCTGAACATAAACAAACGCCTGGGTTTTGAACACAGGCCAACGCAAGGTCAACGATCAGCACATTTTTGTCTGACATTAACATAGCTGTGCTGCACTAATCCTAAGAGACAGAAAATAAATACTGGTTTAATTGAAGATAATGTTAAAATTCAATCATAAGTTAAGTTTCTTGTGAGAACTTGATTGCTTTCTCAGAAAATTTGCTTCTGCATGAATACAGATTGCTTAATAAATCAACAGCAAAGGCCACATCCAAGTTTGAAATTTAGAAATATCATTTTTGTCCTTTCCCTCCGTGTAAAAATGTCACTGTCCCAAAAGGAAATGGCCAAATATTGCAAACGTAACAATTCCCAGGAAAAAAACTGTTTTGAGGGTGCAGCTCGGCTCCTAACCTGGACACCCAAGTCTCAGTACACAACCCAATCTCAGTACATGGGATTCAGACCTGGTCTGCTGCAAAGTACTTAATAACATTTCAATAAAGATAATTTGATATAACTGGGTAGACCTATCACAACATCCCATTTAGCAGTTGGTTGTCACAAAGTATTTGCTGTGATACACACATCCCTTTTTTCCCCCGAAACGTTCCCATATTCTTTGGATGTGTTCTTTGGTGTAATATTACACGAGATGTAAACTGAAACCTTGTAAAGTGTAAGAATTTAAAACCTCGTAAAATTCCGCAGTCTTATTGGTATCGTAACTATTTAGCAGGTTTTATATATTCTTGTAAACAGCATAATCTGACATCTAATAGCTATGTTACATGCCTGCATCACCTCACTTTACCAAATAGGAATTTTTGTTGTAACTCCGGCAACTTCCCTTTGCCCAATGTGCCCATTTCAAAGCCCGCTGCCGTGGCCATCAGCTCCAAAAGATACAGTTTTTTTCACCCAAAAATGGTACGGAATTTCCCATTCTTTTAAAAATACTGTTTCCTTGACAGTAAGCCCACAGATAACCTGCACACCTGTAAACTACCCCCTGTATTTTCTGCAGGAATGTGAAACAGCTCCAGAATTGCAAACTGGAAGACACAGGGAAGGGGATTTTACTTCTTTTTTTACGGGTGATTTGCATTTTACACATGCAAAAATATAGCATGAATTTTATCGTCTGCCTTATATACACATTCATCCACAACAGCCATACTTGACTTACAACCATCTATCTGAACATAACGTTTTGCTTCTCTTAAAAAAAAAACCCTACAGAGATGATTTGTAACATTTTCATCTTCATAGCTTACTTCCCATTTGATTACTTTGCTATCAAGTGAGGACAAAATTATTCTTTTTTTTCTTATTTCGCTTTGCCACCTTACATGTGATCTAATTTTAAGTAATTGAACAAACTGTGTCTAATTTCATGCAGCAAGCAATAATTACTAGATAGCCTCTAGCTATTGGAATTGAGAACTCTGTCTCCATTAAGCAATTTTCAATTGTTCTGGACTTTTTTCCAAATAGACAAGACTGGATAAAATTAGCCATCAGAATAATACAGTCACTGTAAAAATAATCGCTTTACAAGTCCCAAACCCCAAATTCCTCAAATTGCAGTATGTTTAAGGTCATCTGATTTTTTTTTTTCATATCTTAGCACAGCATAAACTTTTAATTTCATGATAAATCTGTAATTGCCATAATCACATGACAGCCTGGGACTTCATGTCGCTAATCCCTCTTAGCTAAAGGTTCACAATGCGGCAGACTTTTTAACTATGATTTGGCGTGGTTTAAAATATCTTAAATCCTGGGCATCCTTATTATATAAGCTTTCTGTGGATTGTACGAGTTGTTCCTTTGTAGGCTAAAAAAAAAAAAAAAAAAAAATGTCTTGACAAAGAATCAGCGTGCCACAGGCTAGGTTGCTATAAAAACATGCAAAGCCTTGTTGCATTCCCACCCACAGGGCTAGGAAGGCCTGTGCTACAGGCAAAGGCAGACATCGCATCGCAACAGAGAGAAAGGGGGAAACCCTGAGAACTGCCATTTTATGAAGAAATAGGAAATTCAGTCAAAACTGTTGCTGTTGGTCTTTATTTCACCCGTGCGAGAACGACAGGTGCCTTCCAAAAGCTTTCTAATGGTTGTTTAAAGGGATAAAGACACATGCACAGAGATATGTGTATATATATTTGCACATATATGTATATTATAGTTGCGTGTATATGTATAAAATATATATAAAAATATATATGTAAATATACAAAAATACAAATGTATCTTAGACATATGGTTTCGTTTTAGGTAGTCCTGTGAGGAGCAGGGAGTTGGACTTGATGATCCCTATGGGTCCCTTCCAACTTGATATATTCTATGATTCTATGAAATATATAAATATATAAATATATATATATAGAAGCGTGTGTCTAAAAACACTGCACTGACTCCAAGTTGGCAAGCCCACCTATCACTCCGGATCACTTTGGGATATCAAAGCAAATTGTACCACTGTTCAATAAACAGTGACTTGAGACCTTTACTTTGTTGTGTACATTAGCTCCTACCATTATCTCTTAAAAGCTTAATTATTTGCAAACAATTGATCAAGATGGGAATTGGAGAAAAGAGATGCCGGACCACCGGGAGAGCTGCAATGCATTAGGAGAGCAAACAGAATTACCTTTAGGTCTTATAATCAGAATTAACGATTGGGACCGTACGCGGGGCAGCGTGAGAAGCTGGAGTGTTTTCCATTTGATCTGCATTAACACCTCGAGTGAAAGCCATAAAACGGTGATTACAGATGGGAAGGCTGACCCTCCTTCCCAGAACCAGCCCAGCTTGTGTATACTGGAAGACTGCAGACAGGTTTTCTTGCCAAGGCCAGAGGAAAAGGGCAAATCCAAGGGGAAAAAAAAGTAGGAAGCAGGCAGGTTGAAAAAAAAAAAAAGGCATTTGAAAGAATAAGGCTGACAACAGATAAGGACTCTGAATCTGGCTCCGGTATTTTCTGATCCTGCCTGCTGCTCCTACAGCGCTGCAGAGCAGCATCCACTGAACGGTATGAGACCTAGTGCTTTTCCCTTCCCATAAATCTAGCGCTGAAATGCGGATTGTTTGGCACCATTAATGTGTTTTTGAGGCTCTGTGGTATTACTTTTAATAATGACTTAGTACAGAAAATGATTGCTTAATAACACCATCAAAGTCTGCATGCAAATGAAAATTATCCCTAGGGGATTTGCCCAGGGTAATACGAACAGTTAAGGAACATTTGAAAAGGTAAAAATAACTATGCAAAATATGAGTCAGAGCAGTCATTTTAGCAGTAACAAAGAAATCAAAGTGACAGAGAGAAAAATGTAACTTTCCATCATATTCTCTCATCACTGTTTTATGAACGGTATTTAGAGAGCAGCAGTCTTAATAGAAGCCCCTTTTTAATGCAGCCGAGATCATTTTTAGCAAAACAAACAATAAGCCTTTTTTTTTTTTTTTACCACAAAATTTTTACCACCTTTGACTACAGCCGAAGGGTAAAGTCTCCAGTAGATACAGATGGAAAGCGTCCAAGTTTGTCTCTTAATGATACCCCTTGTCCAAATGTACTCCTTTCCTCAAATTTTCCAGCCCAGGCTGCAAATGCTGGATGCCAGGACAGCGATAGACTTTATCTTATCTGTAACCCGGTATCAATAACACTCCCTCCCTCTCTGTCTTGCCCGCTGAGGCAGCACATTGTAATGGTCACAGAAAAATATGAAAATAATCCTGCCCAGAGCTTACTGCTGAGATAAGGGGAGGCAAAACCGCCCCTTCTCACCCCCCAAATTCCTAATTCCTCGTGGCACCGAACCGCCTCAACACCAACACTGCCAACCAGCCCTACCGCAGCACAGAGGCAGAAGCAATCCCCAGGCAAAAGGTTGAACGTTACGTTATAAGGATGTCGTGGCAACTGTCCAGTGTCGCTCTTATCGCGGCAGCACCGTCGCTTGGCTGACCGCGCCGGGAGAACCATTTCGGAAGTCCTTTTATCCCCTTCCTCCAGCCCTCTGCCTCCTCCAGAGCTCAGCGTAATGCACCAAGGCGAGATGACCTTGAGCTAAACTCTGGTAGGTGATGGAGAGAAACCACCCCCCAAAACGTATGCCCTCAGGACTGTCTATTAACTGTTTTCTAACCTCAAAATAAAAAGAAAAAAACCCCCACCATTATGATTTTCTTGTTTCTGAAGAGCAACCCAGCCTACACCTCACTCAGTAACCAGAATAAAGCCCAAGGTTCAGCCCTCCAGTGACAAACTGCACATCGGTTTTATGCTGAACTCTGAATCCTTGCTTTACCCAAACTTGTCCAGGGTTAGCTAAGGCAGCGGCGCAGCAGTTTGGGTCTCTCCCCCTTCCCTACCTCCTCCTGGTTTGCGTTTGAACTGTTTACATTAGTGATCAAGTTGATCTACGATAAATTATTATTTTTTTTAATATCCATAATGCTTTCCTATTGTCTCTCAGCTTTATGAATTAGTTTTACTGTTGCAGTGAATGCTTTTTTTGTCTCCTGACTGCACATTATCAAAGGGACACTTTGTGCCTGCCATTTGCATTACAAAAGCAGTGCATGGTGTAGTCCAAGAACAGAGCTTGAATTTATAGCAGTCGAGTCCTGGATCCTCACACATGCTGGCCTCCGAAAGAATAACGGGGGTTCCTGCATTCGCAAAGTAGCCAAAAAATGGTTGGATCGCTATCTGTAAAGTCACAAGATTTCAACCTGCTTTCTTCATCGGCCACCAGCATATTTAGAGGCACTGATAAAGAGAATGCGTTGAGTTCCCCTGCCTATTTTGCAGGCTGCGTGAATTGGTTTAGAGACCATCCATGCGACCCGCTTTATATTCAGGCGAGGCTGTAAAAAAGTTGACAAGTTGAGGTGAGCTGCTAGGAAGGGAGGGGGGGGGAAATCAACTCGGAAGCTGCAAACTCGATCCTCTTTATCCCATGGGACTGGCTTGCACATCGGAGGAAATACTAAACACCAAGAAGGAAGTAGTTTTATTACAAATGCATCTATGAGACTGAGAGGAAAAAAGCCTGTACAAAGTTTGCGCAGTCTTTTCCTTGGTCGAGAGCAGTGAGTCAGCCTGATAATGCTGTTGAAGTGTGAGCTGGCTTTGGCATTTAAAACTCCTCGTTGCTTTTTCAGCGCAGCAAGAAAACGCAGTCCATATGACACGGTCATGCTGCAGACAAAGCCAGCCTTTTCCTCTTTCAAAAGAAAATATTTCCTCAACTTATTATAATAGTTTAATATCCCCGTGGTAAGGGTTCTTTCATAGCATTACTGCTAATAAATCCTGGTGCTGCCAGAGTTATTGAACTGCAAATTATGCACGCAGTATCAACAGGCATGCTTGGTCCTGTAAAGTTAAAAATGCATCAAAATATGCCAGGTGACGAGATGCTGCATCCCTGTATTGCTACAGCAAGGCCGTACGCTGCCGCTCGACTTCTGGCATCAGCCAAATCCTATGAGATGGGGCTCTGAGACACTGCCCATCGTCTCCCTTACAAAAGGTTTTGCAGGCTGCTTTGGCAACCCTGCCAAAAAATAAAAGGTGAGGAAAGGCGGCAGAATCTGGCTCTCCTAAGGCAAACATGGTGTAAAACACAGAGCCAATACCCCAGAAGTTTTAACATCTGAACGGGTGTTCACAGCGGAACCTGATTAAACAGGGGTTGGGTTGGTTTTGCAGACGGGGGGTGGAAGAGACGTTTTTATTTGCAGGGGCTTACGAGGGGGGAAAGAGGTACTGGCAACAGTGACACTTTTTAATGAAGGAGTTACGCCGGGGAAAAAAAATGCTCTGTGCTTCTCTTCTTTTCCCATTTGCCCTTTTGTAAATAATTTTCTTGCAAGAGTTGTCTGTGAACAAGTTTTGGCACTCACTAACATAAATATCCTTTCCAAGGCTGATGGAGAGACATGGTATGGCTTGGGATGCGCTGCCAATACTTCTCTGGTGGCCCCATCAAATTATTCATAATGCAAGCACTCATTAAGGAAAAAAAGTTCAGATCATCCCTTGCACAGGATATTACAGAAGTCAGAAAATGGAAAAACCTTTTAACTCATCTAATCCATCCCCTGGCTGCTACAATATTATTCCTTCCATACCATATATTATTACCCACTGCCTTTTCCAGTTGAGCTTTAGCTAGTCCAAGCAATGGTGCTTCTGCTATTTCCTTTTGGAGACACTCTGATAGACCTCAGTGTTTGGAGCTTACTCTGGCTCCCACCAGCTTTCAGTTTAAGTCGAGTCTATGCAGACACTCCCACACCATACCTGGGTAATTGAGCGGAGCTTTTCCCATGTTAAACATTCTTTTAGTGCCTGTATGCATGTGCATGCAGAAACACACACACCGTACTTGCACACACGTGTTAACTTCTCTTAATACACTTAAGAAGTGATTTTTTTGCTCTAGCATCAAGATTATTTGTGCTAATGTGACATGGGCGATGCGCTTTCCCATCCTCTGCCCCCTTGTTCTTTTTTTTTTTTCCCCTCTAGCACAGCCTAAAAATAACCAAGGACAGGGTAATTAAAAGAAAAGCTGCATCCGAAAGATCAGCAAAACTCTCCTTATTGCAGCACATGGCCAAAAACAATGAACTATTACATCCAAGTGACACCGAAGGAACCGAGGACATGCATCATCCGACTTCCAAGCGCTGTAGAGCTAAAATTCACATCCTTGAAACCCAGCTTTTCAGTTAAGCTGGCATCTTTATTAGGCGGCTGCGGAAAGGCATGAAGGTGAACCCCAGCCTTTCCTAGGTGAGCGGCTTTTGGGAAGGAGGAAAAAAAAATTCCCGTCCCTGTCACGCTAAAGGAAATCCCAACTACCTGATAACTCTGTAAAAGCGCTGCTGTTGTTTTTAGAGCCGGCCTAAGACAGATTACCTCAGGTAAATACCTCCTAACCAGAAGCCTTTTCTCAGCAATAAGTCACTGTCCTTATCTACCTCAAATGACTTTCTAAACAGGTGGGCTTGGAATTAACTCCGCAATCGCTGGGAAACGCCAGCGCCAGCGGTTGTAATCCCACAGAGCTAAGCCGAAAGCTTTTATTTGTGCTTTCTGCTCTCTTTCTCAGGCTGCCTTCAGTATGTCAGGAGCTCCCTCTGTAAGCGGGGGATAAAAATGCTCCCCTACACCTACCTCCCCTACCCTACATGCTGAAGTGACCAGGGTGGTGGAGAGCTGCTGTATTCAGCAAGGTCCCTAATATTGCCTGCAGCCTTTAGGACGGAGCAGGAGCTTTGGGCAGGTTTCCTGGTGTGATAGCACCCTCGGGAGCAGCCACCAAGCAATTTGGGAAGCCTCCTGCCATAAGCTCGGCCACCTTTTCTCATGGAGGGACCAAGCAGTCGCACAAAGAGAGTTCAAGGCAACCACCGCATCAAGGTGCCCATCTCCAACGCCAAGACGAGGGGGGGTTTACATTCAAACATCT
The DNA here is from genome assembly GCF_000699145.1 of Aptenodytes forsteri. NCBI lineage: Eukaryota > Metazoa > Chordata > Aves > Sphenisciformes > Spheniscidae > Aptenodytes > Aptenodytes forsteri. Next base: position 948,878 of record NW_008794078.1, read on the forward strand.
TCTATTTGAAAAAGAAAAACAAACCACCACCGAGGAAGGAAATGAAAAGATAAAGCTGCTATTTTGCAACGCCGCTTTGTTGGCATGGAAAGTCCTTGAACAGATGCCCCGTCCACCATTAAATATTCACAACGTATCCTTGTAAAAGAATAAAGCCCACTCAACTAATAAGCAAAAACACAATGTGTTCTTCATAAAGAAAAGATGCATTTAAAGATCTGGGAGGTAAAAAAAAAAAAATGAGGAGGGAAAAGATAAAAAAACCAAGCCAGCGAAACACCACCATTCTCCGAAAGAAGCAGAGACTCTTGGAAGTAGCGCGCATTCTCTGGCGTTAATTTTCCCACTTAAATTACAGTGATGCTGTAGCCTCATCTCATTAGAGATCATTGTCCCCAGTAGACAGTTGTGTTTATGGGGGATTCTTGCTGTTCCACACCTGCTGCTCAGGTTGCTACGTGATAAAGCCTGCATACAAACAGCAGTCTTGAGGTTGCTGGACTGCAACTGATGAGCCCAGGCTAATTCAGGGGTGATTATGTAGTTTACTGGACCACTAAACCTCTTTAAGCTTGTAATTACTGCCTATTTGAGTAAAGAACATTCAAAAGCAATTCACTGCATCATGCCTGCCACAGCTGGAAGCAGGCTGCCAGCAGTCTGCGGGGACATTAAAATCTACAGGGACGGGGATTCAAGCACAGCTCGTAGGCCCTGACGGCGGCGGCGGCGGCGGCAGCCAAGTGTGTTCACATTCCAGCTCACCTTTTCTGACCAGGCATACTATTAAAGGTGCAATGAAAACTATAGAAAAGCAATAAAGATGATAAATAACGGGACGTAATTGAAAGAACTGCATTTTAATGACTCTCCCCCTCTTCCCTCTCCCCTTATATTGGCTAAAAAAAAGAAAAAAAAAATTAAGCTTTTTTTTCATGACAAGGGAAGCAAAAGAAAAGGCCTTTTGCAAAAGGGGAAATGCGCTGCGTCGATGTGAGTGTTTCTCTTTTGAAAGTTGGGGGCTTTCCTCATGTTTGGAAGTTTTAGAAAGAATAAGTTTGCTTGTAAAGTGAATGCAGAGTAAGTCTTATTACGTATTTGGCAGCAATGACGATGCAGAGGCATCTTAATCACTGAATCTTGATTAAATCCTCCTCACCGAGTCTTCACGAAACCCTCCAAGGGTATCTCCAGACCTGGAACACGTACAAACCCCCCTCTCGCCACTGCATCACTTGCGAGCACCGGGAAATGCCCCAAGCCACCGCTCTGCAAAACAACTCCACCCCGCGCAGCAACACAGAAGTCAGGCACAGGTCCCTACTGTCGAGACGAGGGGCTTCTTTTTAATAATAAACATACATCCCCCTGATTCTATTTGCCTTTTGAGTTTTGAACCACTCGAGTCCTCCTTTTCAAGTCTGCCCCTGCAGCTCTCAATGAGCAGGAAGTTATTAAAAAAGGCGCCTTGTTTTTTTGCATAATTAGCAGCCTTTGGGAGCGGGGTCTGGGGGAAGAAGAGCAGATCAAATAGGACCTGTGACACAGGCAGAAAGGTTGGTAATGGGGATTTTTACAAGTGAGTAAACTAAGGTCCGGAGAGGATTACTCCGGAAAGGATTGCTCCAGCAGAGCTGGAGAACAGCGCTGGCAAAACGGAGGGAAGTTGCCAACGTGGCCACCGAACCCCGACGCCGCGTTGGCTTCACCGGGAGCCCCGAGGAGGTGGCAGCGCCTGCGTGTGTGGCTCAGGTTGAAGAGCTGGGTCCTCGGAGCCCTCCCTTCCTCCAGCCACTCCACAACGCCGTCTCCCTGCTATTATACTGCCATGTGTGAGGTCCGCGTCGATGGGCCTAACGAGCCGCCCTATTAACTAACTGCATGAAATGTACTTTAAAGCCTCGCAGGACATTTGGAGATCCAGAATTCATCAGTGTCATTTCCCTGTCCCGCTAACAACTGCCGCAGCTGCCTGGGAGAATGGGGTGTGGGAAAAAGCAAAAATAAACAAGGAAAATAAAATAAACCGTTGCTATTGATATAATTAAGCCTGGACTGAAGGTAAATTTAAGAGATGGGGCCTCTTTCTCTCCTCATCTAATAAATTGCCTTGCTTTAAAAAACACGGACATCTTGTCTGTAGTATTAATCTCACTATATATCTAGAGAGGGACGGGGGGGGGGGGGAAAACGAA
>NW_008794078.1:951091-1007732 GCF_000699145.1 Aptenodytes forsteri
GGACGGGGGGGGGAAAAAACCCATGCATGCACGAGCATGCCACTGTTAATAAACATCAGCTTTTAAAGAAGAATATAAAAGCATTCGGGAAGTTTATTCTTAAAAAGCATGTAAATTCCCAGCCACAACAATCCTCCAACTAACCCCATCTGAGCTGCAAAGAGCCACAGGCTTATATGTTATCCAGCCATCACTCTTATTAATATTCATTAGGCGGGTCTACTTGCATTTTCATAAGCTGCGAAGGTGGCAAAAGAAACAATCAGAATTCTTTAACACACAGGCATTATCAATTCAACATCTGCCAAACAGGGGCGCATAGAGATCTGAGGTTGAAATTCAAATGCAATTTACCTGGGCTAGAGCTGGGCTTCACTTCCCAACACCCAGCAAGCTAGTTCAGGCGCTCTCGTTTTACTCATCCCAGCTTTTACGTCCCCGTAAGTTCACTCTCCATTATTTTTACCTTTAAAACGAGAGTCCCTCATAAATTACCTCCTTCGTTCCTTAGCTCTAATGAGTTCCCTTCTGCTAAAATAGCCCAAGTTCAGTAAGATCGCATATATGAATAATACAGCCAAGTTTTAACTCTGTAAACTTGACTAAGCAATTCTGCTTTCTGACTAGAGAATTCATTTATCTACACCCATTTAGCGTGTGAAATCCCTTCGACTGGCTTCAGGGTGCGGACCTGTGCAGAAATACAGACTTTCTGACCAGCCTGGGCTAAAATTTAACTCCGAGAGATGAATTAAGAAGTCTCCAAAAGAAAACAACTGCTCTGATTAATTATTTACCCTACCTAGCAAAGAAACCTGGCTGATAATGCTAATGAATTTAAGAATAAAACAGACACGTGTTCCCAGGATGATATTTATATGTGCAAGGACATGCACCAAAAAAAGTGCAATTTAGATCTCCTGAGAGCCGGGGAAAAGCACATCCCAATTCTCCCCCAAATCTCCACATTCAACCCTAAATTAACATGCATTTGCCCACAAGTTCACTATGTATTGATTCTTGTCCTTATAAAAACCTCATTAAAAAGGCTTGGATGGTCTCCAGGATGTGACACTTCCCTTTTGGCAACTTGCTTGGACGGAGAGGGCTCCCCCATAAAAAATAACCTTCTCCCTCTCCAAAGTCGGTGCATCTCTCCACCAATTTTGCCTGGCTTTCAAAAGCCTTTAAAGACCAAACTGTATCCTCCCTCACGGAGGGTCAGCGGGACCGAACTTTGCATTTCAGTGGGAATATTCATGGAGCAAGGCACTTCCCAGGGCTCGGCCTTGGCCGATGCTGGGGGGACAAGCCCTGAAATGGCAAACCTGTCTGTGCCTGTGTAACTTTAGATATGGTGATTAGCTGCAGCAAACTCAGCTCAAAGCCTGGGGTGTCTAAAGGGTATGTCCTCATCTTTGTAAGGTGAGACCCTCGGTGGGTGTCTTCTACAGGATGATGGATGGATGAGGCCAGGACAGGGGTTTTTGGAAGGGGTGCTTCAAAAACCCGAAGAGAGTCAGCTACAAGAAGCCAGTGCCCACCCCATCCCCAGCCTGAGCACCCCCTCCGTCCTCTCCTGCCTGGTCTCCTTCGAGGTCTGAATACATCAAGCCCCACGCACATGTGGATGCCTCCACAGATACTACCGTAAGAAAGACAATCAACGTATTTGGAAGCAAAAGCGTTGAGATGGCATGTTGCTTTCAGCACATTTATGATGTGATGGCCATTAATAATTTGCAAGGATAATAACATATAATCAATTAATTTTTTCAATGCCAAGCTCAAAATCCTCCTTTCTGCTTCCCCCTCCTTTCTGAACAGAACTCCACATTTCTTTTAGAAAGACCTAAATTAAAGTAGCTAAAGACCAAAAAAATGTCACCACTAACAAGTTACAAAGTAAGAAAGAGCAACCAGGCACATTTGATCTTGTTTTATACACGAACGTTTCTAAGATGACTGCTCCAATTAAAAAAAAAAAGTCAAATTTATCATTTTGATGATACGAGATGATGAACTTGACTATTATATGCATATATTTTGTTTAATGGCTTCATTTATTTTAATAACAAAGAGAAACTAGATCTTTACAGATGAAAGCTTTATTTCATGGCTTCGGTACAACTGGGATTTTTAAAATCTGTGATGTTAACCAAAATGTGATAATGGATGTTCTCAAGGGCCCTATTTTATCGCATTTTATGCAGAGCCAAACTATACGCAAGACATTACAAACATGATGTTTAGCCCTATTTTAAGAAAGCAGAACTGACTCCGGTGTCAGAGGCCCCTGTAATTGTTTTCCGTCTGCTTCTCATCCCCCTGAACAGTTACTTGTGCAGGAAAGTCTGGCTGTAGAAATACTGTGACAAAGGCATTAGCTCTCCGAAGACTTGTTATAAAATGATACTGAAAGGCATCGTTTGTGGGATTTTGGCTGGGAGGGGACAAGAGTGATCTCAGTGTAACTACTTTATCTATAGCAGGCTGTCTTGAAGGGTCTGTTGACATCCAGAAGAAGAGACACACAAAAAAGATGCTAAAAAAAATAAAAGATGTTAAAAAAAAAAAAAGATGCTAATTCTGCTACCGTTTTTATGTCAGTTAATTCCTAACATAGAGATAATCGGAAACACCTCATCAAACTTGATCATGCTCTCAGTCCTTCTGAAGAACTTCTCATCTACTCCACTTTCTTTTATTTTTACGTTAGTAGATTGAAAACAGTTGTTTCAGACGACGGCAGCACTCATGCGTACGCGGCATTAAGAATGCTCGTTTAATACGTTTCATAGATGTATATACACCTTTACGCATGCAGAGGTGTGCATGCACGTATGGGGATCAATGCAGTTTTACAAACTACGCCTTCCACCCCCAAAAGCAGGGATCTGACCACTGTTTTAGGGAAGGTAGCCCAAGATGGCAGCTCATGATTAATGGCTGTATCATCCCTGGCTCGGCGGCGGCGAGGCCCCGGGTCTGATCTGCCAAACATCCCCTTCGTCTGCAGCCGATCAGCAGATGTAACCACATAGGCCCTGTCAGCTTGACATATCATTCCTACGACAATGTCAACGAGTATTAATGTTCAATTATCTGTCCTAGAAATAACCCTCGCCTTTACGCATTGTATAACTGGGCGCGTGGCACTGCGGTAATCCGAACGACAAGGGCAGAGATGCCCGCGCTCACCCGCTCGCTGTGAGTTGGCTTCCCAACATTGTGATGACATTGCCTCGCGGTAGTGCGTGGATGCCTTCCCCCTCCTTCCTCTCCCTGGTTGTGGGGTGGCTTGTTTTTTTTTTTTTTTTTGGAAGGCATGTCGCAAGGAGCCCAAAGACCTTTCTCCTCCTCTTCGCATGTTGCATGTCACCCATCAGTACGCTGAGATACGCTCAGAAAAGACGTATTTTGATTTCACACCCATGCAGAACCATGAGGAGTTTGCTTGTTTGCTTTTACGGAGGGCCATAAGCCGCCTGTTACCTGGCAGCCTCTTTTTATGTCCTGCACAAGGGGGGGGTGTGCGTGTGTGTGTGTGTGTGTGTGTGTGTGTATATATATATATAAAAAATTTACCATCAAACACAAATGTCAATAGTGGCTTCTTCCAGGGCTGCGTCAAGATCAATTCAACCCCCAACTGCAGGGCTGGAGCAATTTGTCCATATGAAACATTACAGCTTCCCTTTGTTACAGCAAGTTAAAAATAAGACCCCCAGTAGAGATATGATTTGAAGAACAAACACGAGTTCATTCCTGGAATCTTTTACTACTGTTCAAATATTAAAATTATCGATCAGGCCAAATTCAAATAGGGCTCTTGGAACAAAAAGCTTACCAAGTATTTCTTCTTTTAAATCGGCATTATGGTCAAATTACCACTCGTTCAAATGGGCTGCGATGGAGTTTGCATGATTTTTTTTTTTTTTTTTTTTTTGTTGTTACTATGGCACAGCTTCCTTGAACTAACATTCAAAGGTTATCAGCTGCAAGTTATGCTTGCTAAGTCTTCTTATACAACTCACAATCGGAGGGAGGGAGTGGGAGGAAGCGGTGTGATAACCAGTGCCAGCTTTGAGATAAAGCCCTCCACTTAATCTCTGTTTATTTAGACAACCATCTAACCGCAGCACCGCACGTAAAAACAAGCCAGGTGTATGGCTAAGGGAATTTCTCCTGCCTTATCGTGACTGCGTTATATTTTGGGGCAAAGGGAAGCAAAGTCTTTTTTGTTTTTTTCCAAGATAACTTTGAAAATTTAAATAATCCCAACGTTTGAGGTTTTGATTCGCTTGGCTGGCTAGGCTTTTTTGCTTTGTTTTGTTGGGAGGGGAGGTGATGGTAACAAAGCATGTTTTATTCCGTGCTTTTGTATTTCTGGAGGTTTTAGAGAAAAAGATTTCCCATATCACATTTAAGAACGAAGATCCTGCATTGAAATATTTCCCACTGAAGGGGATTCAGGGCATTTGGAACAAATACATGTATTGTGGGAGCAAACTGAGTAGCATTTGAAATGTATTTCACCATAAAGAGCCGACAGAGGGTCGGGCACTCAGCTCACCTCCGCAGCAGCAGCGCTGAAGCTGCTTTTCCAGCGCTGAAGCTGCTTTTCCAGCACGGGTGCCAAAATAGAAAAGCTCTTGCAGGTCAGGCCATGAGAAGCAGCACCGTAAGGTGTCTGGCTGAAGGATAACTGAGCCTCCCTCCAGCTTCAGTGGCAATATTAAACTGCGGTGGGAAGCTTGCATGTCAGCTGATGGCTCTATTTCTCCTGCCGTATGAGCCCAAAGTTGCCTCCGACATATTCAAACTCGTTTTTCCCCCCTTTTTTCCCCTCTGATAATTCGCCCCACTGTTTACTCAATCATTTTAGGTAGGGGGAAGTGATGAATGTTGCTGAGTGCGAGTTTTTTTGGTGCAAGATGAATAACCCCAAGGAGCAACTTACACCGAGTCCCAGGCTCCTGTCAGCCCTATAATTGATGATGTTTTCACTGTAAGGGGTGGGGACTGGGACACATTAAGGCTCAATAGGGGAAGTAAACGGAGTGAATTGACTCAGCAACTATGCCTTTTACCACGGCTTCTAATAAGGATAAACTGATTACTGCCAAATGTACTTTAACATCACAGAGAGGGGGGGAAAATAAATCGATCTGCTCAAAGGAAATAAATGCCATACCAGAAGTTTTTTTAACAGTGAACTTTTATATTCAAAAGCGTAGAAGCATGTTTTAGCAGCATGCTGCTGCTTCTTTCTGAGTTGCCATTTGCCACTAAACCAAAAATGAATTTGCAGCCTTAAAATGCATCCTAAAGATGAACGCTGCAAAACGATTGCTACAAAGCCAACGTATCTTTTTTCTAATCTCGCTCTCAAATGACTTCAATAACAAAGAGGTGCACAGCGATGCTCGCGCTGTATTTCAAATGCTGACTTTATGTCAGCATCTTTTTACGGTGACTGGGAGAGTGGATGCTCCGTTTCTGTGTCAGGCAGTGGGGAAGGCAAGCGGGCGGCCACCAGGTTGCCAGGGGTGACTATGGAGCCGACAACCCCGGGATCCAGCAAAACCCGCCCTGACTGATGGCTTCTGGGTTCCCGCTGACCTTTGATCCCTCCTGGTTTGGCCGGGAACAAAAGAGCCTGTTCACCGTGGCCCCTCGCACATATATTTAACGAAAGCAGTCATCGCCTAAACGCTGATTAATATGTTTGTTTTACGTGTGGCGGGAGGAGGACCACTGCCATCCCATGCCGCCACGCAAGTAAGCGCCAGGCTGTAAAAACAGAATATATCCTAGTTTATGTGTCACACAAAATAAATCAAGGAAATCCACCACGAGGCACATAAAAATGACTAAAACAGGTAAAGACAATTTTTGCCACCGATGCAAGAAGTTGCTGAGGCTGGCGATGGCGCCAGGAGCAATTTCCCCGTGTACCCGAAAACCTGCACGGAGTTTCTGTCATTAGGGATTTGGTGCTGCTCTGACACTGAGGGCCATCAGCAGCTCGAACACACTGTCGCAAAGATGCTGCCGGCTACGGCAACCATGGAGGATGCTGTCCGACCCTCAGCGGCAACTTTCATCGCCGCATATTGTCACCATAGCAATGAAGCTGGATGCGGGCAAATGACAAGGGTCTGTCATCACTCAGCCCCGGCCTGACAGCCTTCAGCACCAGGCGCTCTCATCCAGCCTCAATACGCAAATACGTCCTCAACGGGCCCAAAAGTAATAATCTGGCCTTCTGCAATGTCATCGTTTCACCAGCGCTCCCAGTAGCAGTGTGCAGCCCTTATACCCTGTGGAGATGCTTTGTTTTATTTCCCAGCGAGTTTTCATGCTTTAGAGAAAAGGAAGAGAAAAGCGAGGAAAGGGGGAGCCAGAAGGGAGACAGTGGTACCCAAACTTCAAATATCAGAGATGATGAAGAAACAAACAAACAAAAAAAAAAAGGAAAAGGAAAAATATATTACACGAATGGCAGTAAAACATGAGAATTAATGTTTGAAAGGAATATGATGATACTTTCCATGCAAGGGCTTCAGCAAGGAACAGGAATGTTATTGTGAAAGTCTCGAGCTCCCTTTAATATTAAACACTGGAGTTGTATATAAAATGCATCCGCTGCTCCCTTCACAGAAACAGGCATCTGGGGTGAAGTCAGGATAACTGGCAAGGTATGCCGGGCTGTCACTGACAGCAAACACGCTGCTCTGCCTTCACGCCAACACCAAAATCAGGGGTCCCAGCTATTTTCACGGTCTTCCTGCCAGAGATGCCACGAAGAGACAATTAACTTGGTCTATTTCCCCGCTGCCTTGGTGGAAGTACGGCGAGAAATGACAGAAATCAGAGGTGGCAAACACTATCTCATCTAGAGCTCGTCTGCCTGGATGGATTAATCACAACGTCTCTATTTTGGGAGAATTTCTGCGCAGGGTCAGTTTTTACTCATCCCGCCCATGCAAAGTCGCCCCTTCCAATGGCGGCGCATGCAGAAGATGGTGAGAAAGATTTGACTTGGTGGTTACCTTACTTAGCTCATCTCGACCACGCACTCTGTATTTACTTTGTGTTTAGTCATACAGAATAACCTGATTTAACAGCGATTCTATGTATCACGCAAGCCCTCTCACATTGAGAAAGCCGCCTTTTAATGATATTTAATTTAGACTCGCTTATATGCTACATTTGCCAGTGAACACATTGGCTACATGGCTCTTATTTAACACGTTCGCTGTACCCCCATAGCGTGCAACACACTTGCCGGTCCACGGCAGCCCCGGAAAGACAATTCACTGCTTGAACATTTTTAAACCTGATTTACCGTTCCAGAGAAACAACTACGCAACTAATCTTCCAGGACAAATGTAACGCCGAAGAACAACTAAACTGAAACGTATAAATTCCATATATACTTAAAAAAATTATTGTCTGTAATTTAATATAACAATATTTCTAGGCCTATAACCTTGCACGCAGAGGCAATTTCCCAAGCATTAATACTTAAATGGGTCATATGCACCACATCTGTCATTCTGTCCTGAAGTCTATGAGGCACAACCAAGACTCTGCAAGCCTATTGATTTTTCTAGCATTTGCTTTAATTTACTTAACCATTGAGAAATCCATCAGTACATAAAGGGCAACTGTCCATTACTGCCTCATTTGCAGACATTCTTTCTCCTCATTTTTTTTGGTAAATATTTCCCCTTAAATCGCTGTGTGTTTACAGTGTAAAAATGAATCCGGAAAGTGCTCACACCTGTTTCTGTTCAGTAACTGCTGCACTGAGGTATATGTAATGTGCTTAAAGATAGAATAAATATCTAGACATTATTACATCTGTGTGCAAAGGGTGGTAAATTAGATCCTAATTACATTAACAGGGATTCTGCCTCCCAGCTTAAATTTTACATGAGCACTCTGTAAAAATCCAAAAGCTCTGCTGTGGTTTCTTTACGAGCTGGTGATTACAGCTACTTCCTATGCGGTCACTAAATATTCTGTTTACAAATAAATGAAGAAGCTTTGAGCCAACTTGCCAGGGTAATAATCCATGGTGTTTTTTTTTCCTCCAGCAAACCTTTACCACATAAGCATGGCAACAATCAGAAGCCCTGGCTTCATCTAATTACTCTATCACATAATTTCACAAATTGCCTTTTCACTGGGGAGCCAAGTGCAAAACACGCTCACAGTGGGATTTCAGGCAGCAGCTTTCATTTACTACTCATTTCTTGTTAAATTAAACACAAAAACACCAGTTGTGCGAAAGAAGTCAAAAAGAATGCTTGCAAATGAGCCAGACAAGTGTATCTTATATTTATACCATTCGCACAAAATAGCTCATTGGCAAGCTGGATTTTTAACGGTACCATTATCGCCTTTAACCCTTTTAAAGCCTGGTGCGAGGCTGGTAACCGGATCATCCTGACCAAACTCAACCTCTGTGAAATGGCATCAGGCAGCGCATCAGCCTTATTAGCCAACACGGCATTCTTTAGTTAATAACCGGCGAGACGAGGCACCTACCACCAGCGTGCCCCGACTTTGCCTCCATGCAACCCCTCCAGCTTCCAGGGGGTTTAACGGGGAACAGCCCAGGGCAGAACTTGGGCCACGAATTCCTTGGTATTACACCCGCCTAATATGAGGGAGGGACAGTCCTACAAATAAATCGAGTGGGATTTCTAAGTGCAATTCCTATTTCACCCAGGTACAGCCCACCGAGGTGCGGGGGAGCCAGTGGGACTCGGGGGCAGAGGGATGTGGAGGGCCAGACCCCTGCTAATTATCTGAGTGCTAACGAGGCAGGATTCCAAGCTGCCACCAAAGAACACAAATTATTTTGAAAATAATTGCAGCCAGTGTACCATCGCCAGTGGAAGTGAACCAGAGGTTACGCCGCTCTAAGATGACATTTTTTACATCAACAAGTACAAAACTAAAACACAGCCATTAGTAATTAAAGCTGTTCCTTTTGTAGCACCAGAGCCAGTAGGTCAGGTACCGTTTTACATCAGAAACCAGGCCTTGATGGCTGTAGATTTGCCAGCATTATCTGCACAGGGAGAAGAAAAAAAAACATTAGCAGCAGCTGTCTGTGTGCCTCGACATTGAAAATCTTATTCATACAGACAGGTGGAGTAATTTAAAAGCCAATGTGGTGCAATTTTGATGCAACTAATGCCACTGTTTACTAAAACGCTGCCATTACCGCTGTTTATGAAAACATTACTAAAATTGCATTTTGTTCATAAGAATCCTAAGATTCTGGTTATTATCAGCTTCAGAATTATTTTGCCCCCAACTGCAGCTTACGACCCTCCAGGGTTTACAACCTGCTGCACTGACGGACCCACACTTGCATTTCGACAACAAAATCAAGGGTTTATCCTCTTTGCCATTCCCACGCAAGCACAGTACAACTCCCGGATCAGCACAAAGTTCCCAGCAAATACGCAGAGTTCTGCCAACGAATCTATTAATTAGCCAGATTCATCTAATATGGCATTTACCTTCCCAAAAATATCACGTAGGGACCCCAAAAGCTCTGGCTGACATGAATACAGGTTGTCTAGGAAGAAGAGTTTCACTTCAAAGTTGACTTTAGGTAACGAACAGAGCAAGCCACCTAAGGCAGAGTCCTACCCTTTCCCCTCTCAGTTCAAAGAAAGTCCTTGAAAAACGTATTTTTATCTTGAATGCACCCTTGGTTTTATTAGTGTGACTCAAGTGACACTTTAGTGTCACTAATGTGACTACCCCCCTTTTTGCATCACTAGTACAGAGCATCATAGTGGAAATAAGGGGGTTTTGTGGTTTGGTTTTTCTAAAACATATTTCCAAAATGTCTTACGCTGTACAGGTTGGATCAGAAAAGGTCAACCAGTAGCCAAGAAAGGCATATTCATGCTATACCTAAAATCTGAGAATTTTCTGGGCAGAAGTTTCTGGTTCATAAAGCAGAAGATGCAGTGGTAAGTCTCCCAGACCTTGCCTTATTAAAATGATGGCCCACCGCTGAAGTGAAACGAGTACTCTACTAAATACTATGGGTCTAAATCAGGCAATGATGCAAAAGGCGAGGTAAATTAGATAACTACATATTAACTTAAACTCTTTTCTGCCTACTTACCTCCTCTCTACACATATATTTAGCATTGCTGTAGCTTACAGGGTGAGGAGCTGGAAGTGCAAAGGTGAGTCTGATCAATATGTTTGTTCATATATTGAAAAATGGATGTTCAGCTGAGCATTTTGGGGGAAAGGATGGCATTGTCCATGAAAATTTTTAACTTTCCATCAACAAAAAAAATTCCCTTCCACTAGAAAAGTTTTCTGGGGGTAATTTAGATGGGCAGACAGTAAACATAACCAGTTAATATTAGGAATTAGGGCTCCTTGAATATATGCAATGAGAAAAAATGTGTAAGCGTAAGTGCAGATTCTGTTTAGCTGAAGGTAAAAGCAGGAAAAGGGAAACAAAACTTTTAAAAGGGGTAAAAAACCAACTCACTTCTCATGCCTGTCCTGGAGCAACACACAGACTATATTCACAGCAATTATCACTCTTTCGGTTCATTCAGACAAGGGTTAAGTTCATGCAAACAGATGTAGGATACTCTATGCCAGAAGAAGGGAATGCATCTTACACAACTTGATGTACCACTTCCAAATGTGACCCTATTTGAAAGGCAGCTTATCTTACACCGCAGATTAACACATCTCATCAGATATGCGCCCAAACAGTTTGGTGCCTCATATTTTGGCACTTTACCTGATCTGATTAAGTCACTCCCTAGCTTACACTGGTGCGCTGTGAAACTTCTTCAAGAGTTAGAAGATTGCCAATAAAAAATTAACGCTGGCACTTACATACATAAGCATATCTGAGAATCAACATAGGCTCTTTTGTAGCAACTGTGTTAGTGGACAAGCTAAACAAACAAATAATAACGAACAACTGAGCCCATTAATTTATCCTCATTTCCTGCTCACCAACTGCTTGCCAAGATACTGTTGTTGCCTTTGGTGTACTTTGTATTGCAAATTATTTGCCAAAATATTTCCGTGGATACTTCCAGATTTACAAATTGGTGGTCAGACTTTCTCCCTCCCCCTCTCCCCCTTCAAAATGTGATACTTGAATTTCGTACGTCTGCTTTGACTGCAGAAAGACAGTACGTCACGTAACACATTTCTGTGCCTTGACGGGAGGAGGCTAATTTCAAAAATGAAGCTGCACACGCAAAATATCACAGCTGCAGATATAAAAAGAAAGGAGAGGGTGGAGAAGAAAGCAAAGCATTTACTGTTGACTTAAAAATTCTTATTACTGCAAACATTCTTGCTGGTAAACTCATTTCCCAGAATATTTATGCAAACAAAAGGAGTTCTAGTACAACCAGAGCAAGTGTAATTTAACATCTGAATTAATGTTTATCATGTTTCAACTTTTCAGTATTCCCTCGCTTCTACTCAGATGTGAAATTCTTCTGGTGTGTAAATACTAATGCGTTTCAGCAGCTTCCAAATAATTCAAATTCTTTAATGTACTGGTGGCTTCCACATTGGTACAACAGTGCCTCCAAGGTGGAAACTGGGGGAAACTGGGAAAAAGATAAGATAGCCCTTTAGGAATAGACACTCTGTCTCTAAAATCTAGCCCAGACTGTTGGCTACCTTCCAATTTCAACCAAAATACTTCCCTGGACCACTGTTACTCCTGAGACCCGTGAGGAGCTTGGGATGAGATGCTTTGTACCATATAGTTTAAGACAACACGATGGTTGTCTTCATCAGCAATGAGACTGAATCATAGATCTGAAAAACCAGATGTTGCAACTACACCAATCTTCAGAACATGAGAATAGCCTACATAAGGAATCCAGTTTCCTTGAACCAATTGACTAAAGTGCCCCGTATTTTTCCTTTCTGGTCTAAAACCAAAGGTTTGTAGCACAGCCCAGAGCTGGCAACTTAAATAACCTATAGGACAGCATGAGATCTCAGTACATGAGACACGCGCTTTCCAAGACATCATGAAACTGGAGCAATGGCAGCATTGCCAAGGGTATCCTCCCAAAAAACAACAGTTCTCTTTAAAAATGGCAAAATTCACCCATGCTAGAAAATGGACCAACCCTTAGAGGCTGGAGAGCAGGTCAAAACAACAAATTTGAGGAAGATTAAAGAAAATGCTGAAGGTTTTGACAGTCAGTGTCCTCCATCAAACTCTGGGAGGGCTGAAGGGTTAAGAAGTTAATTCAAACCGAGTTACCTAAATCCTGTTTGTCGTCCTTTCTGGAGCTCTCAATTCAATTCTGACAGAGCCTCGGAATAATTATCTTCTCCCATAATAACATTTCCCATTTTCTCCCGTTGAAGATGACTGCCACAGCACCTCCACCAGCAGAAGGGAGCTGAGGACCCTCATCGTGGTTTACTTGCACCAACCTGCGATGGATGCTTTTGCTTGCTGCTCCGGCAGGTCTTCCCGCTGCCGGGAGCAGGAGGAGTCCTGGCTCCCACCTTCCCAGTCGAGGGGATGGCAGTGCATGGGTGACCAAAGGCAAGCTAAAAACGCCTGGCTTTTCCCAGGAATTCGGGACAGCTGGCACTAAGAAGACTTGCAGATGTGGAAGAAAGATTTTTACAGCTTCACCCACAATAAAATCAAGTGAAAGAGGAGACTTGCATATTTGGGATAAAGGGGGGGAACACACACCACCCCCACCCCCCCTTTCTGAGTCCAATATATGGAAATATGACCCCTGTTACGCAGATGAGCTCCAGAAGCCCTCTGGCATTTTGCAGAGCAAGAATCAGTTGGTGCAGGATGGAGAGTCATTGTAAGTTGTACTTTCGGGGGGGTTGTTTTGGTTTAATGCTTTCAAACCCTCTTGAGAGGACAGCAAAGAAAATCCTCGCTGGTTTTAGCCAATTATTTCCCCTTTTTATGTTTTCAGCAGCTCAGTTTCGTACCCATCTGCCCTCTCGCTATACCCCTTTCCAAAACCAGACAAGCATCCCGCACGGAAGTAGGGGCAGAGAGCCAAATTAACCCCACACTCCTCCCAAGGCAATATCTCATAACCATGGAGGGATGAGAGAAGACTTGAAATCCACTTGCTTTAACCTTAAAAAGTTGCTAGCCTGTAAAATATTCATACATAAACAAATCTTACAGAATTAAGCAGTGTAATAGTATTTTTCTATTAGACTAACATCCTTGAAGCAATGGGGATTATTTTTCTCAGCTAGATGAGGACATAAAGTGCTTCCTTCAAATACCTGCCTACAAAAAATTCTTTTATACAAATAACAGCTTTGCTAAATAGATTGCGTATTGCTTATTACAAGTTTTCTTGTTTAACAGAATGGCATCAGGTGATCAATAAAGCTTCAAAATCAAGATACATAATGGAAAAAAAACCTCTCACTTTTACTGCAAAGTTAACGTGTTTCAGCTACGTCTTTTACTTTCTGCTCAGTCTCCCATTTCAGTAAGATTTAACCTCTTAAGGAAGTTGTTTTAAAAGCAGTTAAAAATAATGATTAAATTATGGGATTTACATGAAAGAAATCATTGGCCCATTCATTTTTTTAAATCATGGCAATTTGTTTTTTAAAAGGTGTTTGAAGTCCTTGAATCTACCTCTTGGCACCATTAAAAAAAAAGTAGTTTATAATCCCCTAATGTGCTTAAATAAAGCCTTCAATAGTTTAAATTGTTATTAAACATCTTTTGGGATTATAATTTTATGGCTTTTTTTGCCTGATTAGATGATGAACGTGAAGATCATCAAATACTCATCATATAACAAACCAATTACAACATATAATCCCCAAAATGAGGTTTGAATCTCAACATTTTAAATTAAGCTGGATTTAAAAGATGCAGAGAATTCACAATGAGCGAACAAAACACTTGAAAAGACACCCCCCAAACTCCCTTCTTCTAGTTTTGAACAAAAAAGTACCATTGCTGGGACAAAAGCATAGTATGGGTTGAAGGAAAAACTAATCCTGTTGCCACAATTAAATTTACACAGATCTGGTTGTAGGCAAGATTATTTTTTCTTCCCCTTCCCTTCCTCCAAGCTTTTCCCTTATTTCACAATCCCTGCTGAGGGCTATACATTACAGTGAGATCTGCTTGAAAAATGGTGGTGAGATATGATCCCTGAACGTTAAGCGATCCAAGAAATAATAAAAGAAAAGAAAAGAAAAAAAAAAAGAAGAGGGCCTGTAAAATGTTGCCGGGCTGCAGCACACCCTGAAATTATCCTTAGGGCAACTTTCTGGAGCCGAGCTCCAGCACAGGACCAGTTTGCCCCAGTCCCTCCGTGAGACCCTGCCATGGCCTTTGATGTTCATCCGATGCCTCCCCTCATTTTTGACTCAACTTTTACAGTTTGGGGATGTCCTCACCTCTTCACCAAACTATCAGTAGCTTTTTTTTTTTTTTTCTTTTTATCCAAATAGTAACAGGCTGTTCCTTCCACTTCAAATTTATAGCAAAATCCTAAAAATAGATTTCACAAACCTCAAAATTTACAGGCTGGTGTCATAATCTACCACCAAAAATTTCAACAAGCTCCACAGCTATGTTTTGCCCAACTAACGGCCAACCCGGGCAGCTCTTCCAACCCAGACATTTAATCAAAATTAAGTCAGAATAGCAAATGGTTAAAAATAAATCCCGCAAAGTCCTAAATGCAAGTCTGATCACTACTTTTGCTATTGTTTTAGCTGATTTTTTTTTTGTTATTATTCTTCCAAGGGGAAGGAAAAAAAAAGGGCAATTTGGATGAATTTATCCCCCGAAGTGTTTCAGAGCATACTGCCTGCATCCGCAGAGGACAGCGCTTGCCTACCCTTTGGGCATACGTCAACTCAGTTCTGCACATCCGTCAAAACAAGGGGGGGGGCTGCAGCGTGACACTGAGTGGGAACTATTGCCCAAACACTTCAACAGCCGGAGAGGCTATGGCCTTGCATTTGATTTTTTTTCTTCAATGAAGAGAAAAAGAATTTCCTTCTAAGCGGGAAACGAGAACTAAGGGACAAACCTTAGGAAATTAAGTCAGTACACAGAGGAAGACTTAATACCTTGGAGATGGAATAACTGCATAGAAGGAATTAAACCAGCCTATACACTTTTAAAAGATCGTGTTAGTCCAACATTTATTTTAAATCTTTCCAACCCTTAATCATTCGTATGACAAACACAGCAATTACTGTCTATTTTGTTTAATTCCATGCCATTAATGTGTATTAATATTACAATTGTGAGGTAAAAAAAATACTGCCTTTGAAAAGGAGGGCTCCCAACTAACACCCCAATTAGGAAGCAGCAGTGGTCAAGGGGATGCTGGATTTTGTGCTTAACTGCTGCTCGTTTCTTCCCTGCCCTTTTCCAGATGGGAAAGCGAAGACAGGTTAAGCACTGGGGGCAAAAGGGAGGTATCGCCTGCCCTGACATGTCCCCTGCCTGAACAGAACCACCTCCCTATCTCTCCTCACCTCCCGCTTTAGGGAGGACCTCGTGTCCGCCCCTAGGGAAGACCAAATTCACTAATAATAAATAAATAAATAAATAAATAAATAAATAAATGATGCGGGGATCTCTAGTTTCCTCAGCTGACCACTCCTCTGGATGACCTCCCTCCCGCAGAGAGGAGCCCAGCTGGGGACACTGTCATGCCGGTGCGCAGGGTTATAAGAGCAGTCATGAGGCCCAGACACCCTCAGAAATGAACTGGAGTCTTAATTCCTTCAGTCTCTCACCCCCCTACTCCTCAATTCTGATTGCAGCCATGATTTGGGCCTGGGTTTTTTTTGCAGAGAGGACAGCACCCCAAGCAGCTTGTAAACATGTTCTATTGCTCTAAGCACTAACTGTAGTGTTGACTCTTCCCATGTTATCAACATGTTTGCCTGGAGGACATCCTCCTCCACACACAAGACCCACTGCTCTTCTAAATCAGGAGTTCTCTGGTGCCTTCTCACTCCAGCAAGGACACTCTCAGCTTGGAAGAGCCTACAATGTTGTCCAGACATGTTTTAATTTGGGGAAACTGTCCACGACCCCACCTACAGTCGATTTGAAAGGCCCGTCTCAAGGTCCTAGCTGGAGAAGGTTGGACTGGGTAAACCAATTCTGCTTTACTGAACTGATCAGATGAGCCTGGAGCTACCATGATGCTGCCAGAAGAAGAGAAAGCTGCCCTGCAATAAATCTGCATGCTTCATCTGGCTGGGCTGGTTCTGCACAGGGGATGGTGGATTTTTAAAGCAAGCTTTAGCTCAGTGCTGCAAGATAGAAAATGCAGCAGCTTCACTGCATAGGTCCTGGGGGGGTTTCTTTCTGTATTTGAGCCTTCCAGAAGAAGAGGCCACCTTACAAGCAGATGTCCAGATGATGTCTCCCAGGGGCAGCTACCAGCACTGCAGCAAGCTCTGCGGGCACTCTCATCTTCTTTTTTGCACCCCGTTACCGCACAGCGGAAGAGCAAAAAGCCACTTGCACCCTACACCTAATCTGGACAAAACAGTGACAGGGTCCATCCTCTGGTCCTGAGACTGTGCATGAAGCCAGCTGCAGGGTCAGGTCAAGTCCACGTAGCTAAATGCTCAACACAGGGTGGCTTCTGCCACAAGGTCTTTTGGGAGTCACCTGTCTTCTGCCATGTTCCCAGGAATGGGTTTGGAGGGTGGTAGCTGGCCCAGGCTAAGAGCGTGCTGGAGATTGTTCAAGCAGTTTAACAGGATAGACCGTCACGTTCCTGTGCCCAGGCCTGGGTGATGTTTAATTTACTAGCACAAACACAGCAACAGGCTACTTCCAGGAAAATACTAGTAGTAATATATACTACTTAATTCGTAATTCCTCAGCTGGGAATTACGGGGACTGACATGCAGTTGCTCAGTGTCCCCTGGCGTGCCTTGTCCTGACTGCAGAGCTTCCAGGGCATCTCCTTAAACCAGAACCTAAACCACCTGCATCAGGCTGGTGTGAGCATCGCTGCCGGCACAGCATCCCTGGACTGTTTTGGAGGCAGATGTCCTTAACCTCATATCTACCTGCAGAGAGACACCAGGTGTCAGCTCATCTTGGGTGAGGACCTAGAACTGGGGAGCCACCAAAACCAAAAGGGACCTCAGCCTTTGGAAGCAATGCGCTGAACGCACCAGGGACAGGGCTAAGGAGCTAGCAAAGCTGGGGCACGGCTGACGTAGAGTCTGCCAGAGAGAGAGATTAGCTTGGAGATATCCGAGGCTCTCTCCGGCCTCAGGGGAGTCGTGCTCCAGCACGAAGGTTCATTCATAGCAACCCAGGACCGCGCGGGACAGGATTCCCCGCCTGATCCCCGTGCTGACAAGAGTCACAGCAGATATCTGGTTTCTTGGCTCAGCAGGGGACGGAGGGGCGATGTGCGTGAGCGCTTCCTCCAGTTTACGAGTATACCCTTGGCAGGGCTCCCACTGGGGCTGGGCAAGCTGGCCGGCTTCTGGTTTCATCCTGACCCTAACTACAGGCAGGGGAGAGAGTCAACCGCTGGGATTAGAGGCGAGAGCCATTCTTCACTACCACCTGCAGACCCCCGGCACCCCTCGCCTGGCCCTTATCCTCCTAGCACAGAAAAGCTCAGACAGAAAACCTGGGGCCGAAGGCCCACATCCCCACAGTGGATGAAAACACAGTGACAGATCACCACAATTTGATGAAAAAGGAGAATGGCATTAGAAACACTTCTCTAAATGCTAATGTTAGAAGGTGTGGTACACAATATAAAGCCTTGAAAGAGGCTCCAGCATCCAGCTTAACCCCACACACCTGTCCAGAGCTTTGATTTCTAATCCCAGGAATAAAAAGAATACAGGTAGCTGTGGCAACAGAAATAGCTGGGCATCCCCCGCACCCCTTTATAACGTTAAATACAGGGGTAACTTACACTCTGGGAATGAGAACGTCTCAAAGAAAAAAATTATACTTTGCTATTAAACCAGATACATTCAGACCTTTCATCATGAAGCTTCTGATGATCTGTGACAAACACCTGAATAAGGTCTTTGTTTGCTTTTTGCTTTGTTTTTAATCTCCCCAATTATATTCTGCCATTCTCTGGAGCACAGAACCAGGGGCTGAACGCTGCTCTCTGCTCCGAAGCAGCGATTCCCATGTCAGCTAAGGGGAGCTGCAGCTGTGCGAGCAGCGGGGCAGGACAGGTCTCCGAGGTTATTAGTATAAGCTTAGTCACACTTTGCAGTGACGTCCTGTTAACAACTGCGACTCGAACCAAAAACAAAAAATCCAAGAACAACACACACAAAAACCCCCAAAACCATAAAAACATACGCTCCGTGCTCTTCCCCTGGCATCTAGCAAATGAGGCAACAACAACAACTCTGCTTGGAAAAGTTCCCTGAGCTGCCTGTCAGTAACATCATACGTATTTTTTGCTTTCTACGACTACTACAACTATGACATTTTCCATGTTTTATTTTGCATATGTGATCTAGAGTTCACTTACTGTTAGATGCTGGAACAGCCATGCCCTCATGATATTTGTGGCTACTTTGGGAAAGATGCCACGCTTTTTATGTCGCTTTTTGTCCTTATCTGGATCATCATCATCACCTGTGCTGGGGGAAGCTACACTGTTGTCCAAGCCGTCACCTGTAAATATAGTGAATCAAATTTTGACTTATGCTACCTTTATATACTTCAGCCGAAGCCTGGCTTTGGGTATAAACTGCATGAATATTTAAATGAGGTATAAATTCTTTAACACCGTAATTCATCAGGGGTTGAGGGGTTGGGGGGAAGAGACATGGGGAGAGGGAGGGTCTCAGGACTGTGTCGGCCCCGTTCTGGTTTATCCTGAAGGACAGTGCAACTATTTCTGCCACTGGATTCAGCACTGTAACCCAAAACAAAAAGTGCTTTAAAAAAAGAAAAAAAAATTTTTTTTTGCAAGCATCCAGCTTGCAAAGGTGGAAGCGGTGGCTTTTCTTCACACTAGGTCACTTTCCAAAAATTCATCCCAACCAGCTACTTTGGCTGAGGTGGCAATTAGGAAAGTATCGATGGTGTCCCATCCCCATGACGTGTGTGAAGCTGGGTGCCCCGTCCCACTCTGGGATGCGAAAAGCAGGGTGAATGCAGCTCTCTCGCAACATCATATTGTCTCCCCAAATTCAGAAATAACCAGAGGATTGGGGCATTGCTTATGTTAAGTCTTTTACAGATGTTCAGCTTCCCCTGACTTTTTGATGGGAGATGGGTAGCTAACTGGCCTCCCCTCTTCCCAGCCCCAGCCTAAAGAAATTCATACTGCGGTAAGTAGGTACCAATTTGACATACACCGTAGGAATTAACACCCTGCTTTGTGCCAGTGTGCCATATCCGTAATAGGTGTCTGCTCCCGTTAAACAACAACTGATCCAGAATGAATTTCCTTAATGCAGATAAGGTCTCAGGCAGTTCTCATCACATTAGCAACATATCTACGGGAGGACGTAACTGCATAGCAGCCAACTTGGGTCTGGGCTTGACAGGCTACCAGTCAAAGGAAAACAAAAGTTGCAGCGCCCAGACAGTTTGCATGCAATTTTTGTTTCAAACCCTGAAAGCAGTTTATAAACAAGTCCACATAGCAAATCAGCCTTTGCTTTCTCTGCATGTGGATTGAGCAGTATATCCCGGCTTCCGAGGACACTGTATTTGTAGCAACATGGAGTTGTGATGTTATTAGGCAAGATTTTTTTACACGCCTGGGCAAGAATGATCAAGAAAGTCATCTGAATTGGGCTGAATCAAAACTATCTCTATTAGGAATAAAAATTAAAAATATTTTTTTTTTTAAAAAAAAAACAGATTATTCCACTTTCCTAGCTGACAGCTTTGTAACCTGAAGGTCACACCTGTGACAGTAAGTACACCAAAAAAAAAAAAATGTTATTAGTGTTATATTTTTAGTACCTTACTGACCGTGGCAAATTTATAATTGTCCTTATGACTTGGCCTGTGTCTTTAATGAAATGGTAACCTTGGGTAGTTATAGAAACAAACAAGATTTTTACAAAGAAATCAGATATCCGACAAATTCTTTGAAAGCCCAGTATGTAAAAAGGGGCTTTTATACAGAGAAGCAATTCACCATATAAAATAATAATTCATAAAAGAAACATGAGCAAAGGAAACAACTCAACAGCATTTAAAATTCCACGGGCTAATCCACTTTCTGTCTGCGAGAGGCAAACAAGGAAAAGAAAAGTATTACGCATTCATTGATTAAAAATGAAAAGCTTCTAACCTAATGACACTGCCTTTCACCACCTCCCTGCAATCGAAAAGTATTGCATTCATTGATTAAAAATGAAAAGCTTCTAACCTAATGACACTGCCTTTCACCACCTCCCCCCCCCCCCCCACCCCCCCCCCCCCCCCCCCCCCCCCCATTTTTTTAAAATACAACCTCTCCTCATTTCAAACCCCCTTCAGATTAATTTAGCAGGCATCGCCTCGTGCCTGACGGGAGGAGGACTCATTGATAATTTATGGAAATATCTACTATAATCCAAGGGAGATGACTTTTTTTCCAGCTTTGTGCATCAATAGATAATCAAGGCCTTCAAGCAGCCTTAGCTTCCCATTACCTCAGGCAAGAGAATTCCTGAAAGCGTGCCTCCAGGGCACCTGAATTATATCCTCCATTAGGGGAGGAAAAGCTTTCTGCATTCCACCTATAACACTCCCCAGAACCTTTCCTGTTTATTTCTGCTGTATGAAAGAAGAAGCATTAGGAACAGGATTTTTTAAGTGAAGACTTATGTAGATACAATGGAGAAACCTTTCAAGCGCGAGCCAGATCACCTCCTTCAATCCCTGGCGGTGACCTATCCCAAATAAAAGGTTTCTGTTACATCATTAGCTCAAGCCAAAAACAGCCTTGGCTTAATGCACAGTTTGTTCTTCCTACTGTTTTTAGGCAAATACTGCTACTTTACTCCCATCTGGGAGGGAAATTACACTGCTGGGCTGTAATCTAAGACAAGATTTTCATTGGAAGCAAATGCTTTCAATCCAGTGTAAATACTGGTGCATGTTCAGAAAAGCCTAAAACAATAAACCCTGGCCCCGTCCAACACAAGTTAGAGAAAGTGAAAGGCAGGGAGAGGATAAGAAAGCACCCGGCTATCCTAAGAGCAAATGCTTCGGTAGACTTTTATGAATTGTTTAACCTCTTCCACTTTTTTTAAATGGAAAATTGATCCCGTGAAGACTGAAACCACAGAGAGAAGTCTAAATGGTCAATTGTGGATTTTAGTATTTCCATCTACTTTGCAACTTGATACACTCACCTCTGTGAGGTCTCCAGAGATTACACACGCACACACACACACGCCTTTTCCTCTTTTTAAAGATCACTAAACAAACTTGAAGCACCACTGACCAGCCACACGGTAGCAGCTACGAACCGCATTTGTAAAATGTCAGCGGCAACTCTGTTCCTGAAGTTGACTTCTCCTGCCGCCAAATGAAGGCGAACTGAAAAGGTGGAAATAATCATAGAAATGATGCTAGTCCATAAACAAGCTTACAGCCTCATTAGTATAGCGGGAGGCTCCGCTGGGTGATTTATGCTTGTTTTGCTGATGCCATGAGGAAATGCCATAGGGCACCTTTAGCCAGCTGCTAATGGTTTCTGACAGCTTCTTAGCAACTAGTGCAAGCAACGCCGTGGCGTTTGCTAGTGACAGAAACCGAAAATGTCATATTATCTGCCCATGTGTCACGAAGTCCATGTGGCAATTAACTAGTAGGCCAGTGACTGAGGGGCCAGAGGCTCTTCAAAATGGCCTGTGGCTATTCGGGGGGCAGAGCAGACGCACCGCTCGCGTCCACCCTGCACATATGCACTGCCGTATGCATGATCTGCATCACGCTCCCTCCGTCTCGGTCGCCGATGAGTTTGGTCCATGCAGATCCTTTGTCCGTGGAGAAACTCCAGCTCTCTTTCTCTTTAGGCACGGCGTGACATTATCAGAGGAATTGCAAGTAATCTGTCTTGATATGATGGTTGGAAATGGCACTTTAATTGGCAATACCTGATTCTCTGGTTTTGAGCGCTGGATCCGAAGGTGCTAGCTGTTTTTCTGCTCGCTCGCAAATTAGTCTAAAAGGATTTAAGATCACTGAAGCAGACTCGTTGCCTGTCAAATTGCTGGGAGCGCAGCGACTCTGCACAGCAACTAGACGCTATTTAAAAAAAAACCCGGAGCCTGTAAGGAGCAGGAGGAGAGCCCGGGCTCGGCGCGCCCGTTCCCCAGCGAGCAAAACCAGGCGCTATATGTCAAACTGTCAAACCTTTCAGCGTGGCCGTTTGCCCTTTCAAATAATATTTAAGAATTGTTTTTACACAATTTTTTATAGGCCATGGTCTAGTGAAAGAGGCCAACCAACAAAGAAAGGAATTTGTACTACAATTCGTCCGTGGACGATTTCTTGCCAGACCTGGGCCGGTCCCCATGGAGCGAGGCAGGTGACCTGTGGCAGCTCCCCGGCTGTCGGGGAGCTCCGATTTCAAACGCCCTCGACTCCGGCGTCCCAGAGTTGCCTATTTAAGCACACCCAGGCATTTAGGCCGCGCTATCTTGTTCCTTTCAAGAAAGGATAAAGCAGCATTTATCGTATTCAGCCCCACTGAATGGGTCAGGCCGGCCGTGCCAGCGGGGGCTCCTCTCACTGCATCCCGCTCCCCGCTGCCATCACCTCCTACGACTTCCCTTCCCCTCCCACTCCCCCAAAAATCGGAGGCAGAAGCAGCAAAGGGCAACCGGGTTTACGGCGGCTCCTCGAGTGGGTAATGCTCTCTTTGTCCTGGGTGATCTGTTATAAACCTTTGTTGGCAAAACAGGTGCAACTGGAGAGCAACTTGGCACACGTGCTCGCCTTCAGCAGCAGTGGCCATTGCAGGAATTAGGTGGCAAATCAAAGCCTCCTCCCTCACTTCCACACCGAACCAAAATGAAGCGTCATCACCCTGCGATGTTGGAAAGGCATAGCTAGGCAACTTTCAGCCACCCAGCTCCTAAACCCATCCTCAGGCCTCTAACATAGAAGTCGCCCAGATATGACATAAATAGTCCCGATCCCAAGTTGGGGACGTTTCAGAAAGGTTGGAAATTCAGATGTCCTAAAAACCCTGGCCCTTCACTCGACTAGAAAATCCATGCCTTTGCATGTAGCTCTTTAGACTAACATCCTCAAATGATTTTAAGTGACTAGAAATCTCAATAGCAAAATGCCAAATACAGTTTTACTACAAGTATCTTCACCAGACGCAACAGGTTATTTCTCACTGCACGTAGCCCTGTCCTAGGATCAAATCTGTATTTAGAGCACAAATATTTTTGTAGCAAAGCAAAACATACTATTCCTAAAAAGCCTGCTTCCCACACCTCTGTCACGAGATCTGAGAGAGGTTTTGGGGTCCACTGTTCAATTTGCTGGGAGGGGGTGAGAGGAGGGCATTGGCTTTGCTGAGGTCCACCAAACCATATGATGAACACCACCTTCCACAGCTTTTACAGTCCACCTCTAGACAAACATCTAAAATCACTGCTTTAAGGCGTTCACAGAAGAAAATGTAAAAGATGTACCCAGAAGCCCTGGAAAAGACCCAGAGCAACTTTTAAGTGGACTGGATGGCTCCATTAACAGGGGACTAAATCAGAGTCCTCTAAAGGACTCAACGCTCCCCAAGTTGAACTTTTTTTTATGTTTCCAAATCTCTCCTGTTAAAAGCAGCTTCTGCCTCCTAGAAGAACTTTACAGTTTGCACTTACTTTTGCATTTAATAAGCTAATATAATTTAAATATGCGCTGTGTCTGGAAAAAAACTATTGACTTCTGTACTAGACTTGCAATGTTTTCCGTTCTATGAACTGAAATAGCCAACATGATGTCCCAAAGTTTGTGGGCTTTTCAGTAGTGTGATTTTTTAAAAATTCTATCATAATTTTTTTTAAAAGCATTTAGATACGAGTTTCTCAAATTCCTGCTTCTGCTAGCATAAGAAATCCTACATTATCTAAGCCGAATATTTAACTGTTCACTGTCCATCCACAGCTCTGTTGTTTCTTTCTCTTTTAACCCCTCCAAGAACCCAAATCTCTTTAGTAACCTTTCCAGGTAACTGGAAAGCAGGATTCATTAGTAACTTTAAGCAACATAATGTACTAGAGAAATTTTAAGTGGCAAAATTACTTTCCTTAACCTTTCTTCAGTGCTCTGTGCAAATTTAGAGTAACTATTATAATTTCCGCACCTTTACCTATGTTATCCCTTACAGAAACACATCTCCAGTTTGCTGGACACCCACACATCCACCATGCTGACTTTCTGCAGAGCAAAACTAGGCCTACGTGTGAAATGTAATTTTCCTATAAGGTACAAAATTATGAACTCTCAAAAAGCAGGTCCAAGGATGCAACAAGTTTTTCTGTAAAACAAGAGCAAGAGAGAAGGAATCTGCCGCAACCTGCTGTTCACAGGACTTAAAACAAGGATCGCCATTTCAGACCACCAGCATTGAATGGACTTGGGCAATCAAAGAAGAATATGGAGTTTTATAATTTGTTTCTGACACAACCAGCTCCAACTCGGCTAAGGAATGTGGTGAGCAAAAGTCATACCCAAAAGACTCTGACGTGGGTCAGGGTGGCTAATATTCATATCCACAAGTATAGGAGAACAAGTTCACTACTCAGAAACCATCATTCCTCCTTACAGCAAGGTGGGGAAGGAGACAAGCTGAGCAGCACAGGGGGCTGAGTGCTCAGATGTGCCAGGAGAGAGCTGGAAGGCACTGGCACAGTCTGAGGATGCATGCCCAGCTGGTAATCCAAGTTGTACCTATTTGTTGAGGAGAACTGGAAGTTTTGACATGAAAAGGCCCATCAGTTTAGAAGATTTCCCAAAAACACATTATTTTGAAATTCACACATGTATATGCACATATGTATCACGCCCGTAACATTAGCCCACTGTGACTGCTCCCAACCTGCCAATGCCCAAGCAAGGCACATGAGCTGACGATGGGGCTACAGGCAAAACAGTACTTCAGAAAGCTTAAAGTAACTGTGCAATTTCTTAATCAGGAAAAACATTTTCTATTAGTTTGGATCTACGATTAGTCAGATGTGATGGAAGCACCCACTCCAGGAGTTCCTGAGGTCAATGGCAATCATCTCAGCACACTGAATGGCCTACAGAACAGCCCCAAAAATGATTTACGACGATGATGTAGGTCTGCTTGTGAAACTGAAACATGGTGTTGATGAAGGACTGATTTTCTTTTCTTATTTCTTAAGGAAAAAGCCTTCTCAAATATACTTAATAAAAAGCTAATGAGGAACAACAAGGTTGAAAATGAGCATTAGCAAGGAACAAATACCACGTGTTTGGGTTTGCATGCATCTCTTAAGGAGATGCGGTGCATGTTTCATGCAAGGATTCAGACCATGACATAAACAGTAGGAGGTTGTCAGTCACAGATAGTATCCATATTTACAAGATACTAAAGGAAACAGTTGCAAAAATATCCTACACAAATATTCATAGATGGAGTAACCTGGACAAGTATAAATTACACTCTGGCATTTGACAAATTTTCAAAGTTTTTTTCTTGAATCATTGTACTTCGTTCTGTAGAGACAGGAGCACCTTTTTCTAGTAACTCAATCCTCCTTTTTGACTTGAATTCCCTTCAGACAAGCAACAAGCAAATCAGCTGTCTACGCAAAGAGTAAAAACAGCATTGATGAATAGGGGGGGAAAACCCCACAGATTTTACTCATTTTCCTTTGTTCGGCAGCTTTTTACAGCTGAAACGAAGGAAACCTCTTCTCCTGCACAATGTAGCACTTCTTAATGGGGTTCAGAAAACTCCACTATTATGGGTAAGTTGTGCAATATTTCTGGAGCTGTGCATCTATGCACCGAATGAAATACTAAAAAGAAAGCAATTCATTGTATGGGAAGCAAACAACTTTCTGCTGCCAGCAACAGAAGTTTACTTTGAGTGGTTTGGAAGCAAATACCCTACAGAAAAGTATCTGGTTAAACAAAAAAACATCCTGCTTTAACGAAGAATGGTAAAAAGCTTAAACAGGTTGGTTTCCCCCCCCACCCCCCCAACCTAAAAGCCAGCATGACAAGCCTACCACTTCTTGGGAAAAGCTGTTTTTCAGTCATTCTCTCATTTTGTTCAAATATAGGTCTTTTTTTGAAACCTATTCTCTCCAACCTCAACTGGAGAGCTGCCCTCCCAGCTATAGGTCCCACCAGTTGCATTCTCCATGAGAAGTCAACCGCATACGGCTGAGAGACAGGTAAATCCACCGTTGGATTCGGTCGGTCTTACTCCCTTGCAAAGCAGGGGCACGAGCAGCAGCAGGAGGAGCACAGGACTGCTCTGCCACGGGGGAAATATGCCTAACTAATACCCCAAATGGCCACGAGGTCAACTTCTGTAAATCTCTACAGCTCCTTAACAACTGGCTCTATCTTTGTGTTTATCCAGCTCCTAAGACACTTGACTCTTGGACCAAGCACAAGCAGCTATAAGAGGCTCAAAGCAAAGATCAGAAGCATATTACGTATCAACTAAGGGACACATTATCTGTAGAAACAGTTTATTACAGCGGAGCATTTATGTAGGCTTCCTTCCCTAAACACAGCTAAATTGCCCTGGGCCCTGCCTGCATGCCTGCTCCAGAGGAGATGATACCACAGATTTCATGTTGTACAACAGAAAATATGCACCAAAACCTTGACACTGTCCAAACCATTCAAAATTAGGTTCTTCTATTGAAAAAAAATTAAAAAAATAAAAATTAAAAAAATTCATTGTTGGGCAAGACAAACCAAAATGCTTGGGATTGTTGAACCAAACTAAAGCATTTTATTTTGGGCCAACTCAAGACCAACCGATGCTGGCCCAAGCTGCAGTGTGCCCTGCAGGAACTACAGTTCAGACGCTGTTTGCGCCAAATGCTCTTTTGCAGGGCTGGATCCCATATGTCACAGGAGTCATATAACCATAATGAACAGGAGAGAATTAGTCTAGCTGTGTCTCGGGCAAGTCAGGATTCACAACCTACCAAGTCCACACAAGATATTTACAACTGGAAGTTCCCGTATGGTTTGTGTCAAGTGAAAAAGTTCTTGCTGATATGCAGTGTATTTTCTTCTATTCCTGTCACCCACTTTAAAGTAGTATCAAAACCAATAACTTACTATTTTCCCTGTCCCTAGTCCATTGCTAACATCTTACAATGAAAACCAAGACACGACTGAAAGAAAACTAACATTAAACTTCACTTTGCATGCCATGGCGGCACCACATCATACTCTATTTCCCCACATACAGCAGTCACTTTGCAACTGCAAAAGGCAGAATGAAAAGGAATGAGAATAAAATGCCCCCATCTCATCCACCTTTCCTCTTTTGACAGTAACATCATCTCAGCCGCCATCGCTGATGCTTCAAAAAACACCCATCATCTCAAACAACCTTATGAAGATCCACTTGCTGCAGCCATTACTCCAGCAAATCATAGCCACTGAACCCTCTTGACTGAGCAGTTAGCAAAAAGACGTCTGGCTTTGAACTTAAGGCACAAATTAATTATCTCTTCGTACTTAAAACAAGAGGCAGACAATTTTGATTTGTTATGGAGGGTTAATGCAAAAACCCTTCTGAGGCAGCCTGGTGGGTCCCAGCACAAGATCCTGTATCTCACAGCTATGGAAAGGAGGGCGGAGAAGAGGGCTGGCCACGTCCACCTAGAAGAATCATTTCCACAAGGTATCTTTGAGATCTGATGGAAATCAGATACCTGTGTGGTGGCCTAAACTACTGGGCAGAGGGGGGCAGAATGACAGGGACTTTGGAATCTTCCAGTACCTGGGCTCCGCATGAAGAGGGCAGGAGTTGGACCCAAAACACTTCTCCTCCTCTTTTCTAAGCGAATGTTAGAAATATTTGCAATCGCAACTGAAGGGACAGCATTTGAACTGCACCGTGAGTTTGCTCCCCTCACCCTGCCCTAGTGCTAAGCGAATTAGAAATATTTGCAATCGCAACTGAAGGGACAGCATTTGAACTGCACCGTGAGTTTGCTCCCCTCACCCTGCCCTAGTGCTGCCTGGGATGCTCAGATGAAGCCTGCTTCACTCTCCAAAGACAAAACCTTATGTTACCATGCGTATAACCAGCTCAGGAAAAAACACCTTAATTACAAAATAAGCAACCCTCTGTCAGACCTTTTAAGGGAAGGGCATAGACAGAATTAATAATGTTTTTCTTGTGCTGTCCCCACTGCTCCTTGCTGCCCGGTGCCCTACATCCACCACTCTTGTTCTTCCAGCAAAAGCCGGTCGCTCTGGAGGGCCCGTGACAATAGCGGGAAGCTGCTCCTCGGGAAGGAGGTGCAGAAGCCAAAAGGAGATAAGTAGATTTGATAGAGCCAAGCTCACACAAAATTTTCTTCCACTTGACTGTCCCTCTCCAACACAAAAGGCAAATCTGCTCTGATGAGGTGGCGCTTAAAAAAGGCCACAATGGGAAAAACAAACCTGAAGTCGGGCTGTAGAGCAAAGGCATGGTGGCGTCGGATCTGGCAGCCAGCGGGCAGGCACGCCACTGCCCCTCGCATGGCTCCCGCTGCCCTCCACTCGGCATGGTGAGCAGGACAGGGGTGCTTTCAGAAATCATCTCCCACTGCCTTGCCAGCAGCTCACATGGGCAGCACCCGGTAGAGCATGGCACTAGAGACGGAGGGCACCCATGGGTGTCATTCTGCACTACCGAAGCACAACCGCTAGCAGCAGCCAGGCTAAACTTTGCTCAGGCTCATCTGTACAAACTGGGGTTCAAAAGCCCCAATTTGGGCAGGGCACAGCAGTGGTTGCTGGAGAAGAGGGCTGCTCACTCTGCCCAGACTTCCCTTGCTCTACAGGGCTGAGAGGGAGCAAGCAATGACCGCTGTGGTGCTTAGGCCACTAATTCCCCTTCTGCTACAAACACTGCTCCCCAAAAAGTGGAATCTACTTTCCCACCTCTGCTAACAGCCCTTGGGTACGAGGAGGTGGGGTGGCACCGTGGGCAGGTCAGGATACAACCCCTGCACATCCAGGTGGCTGGCGTGAATCCAGCCCCCGTGGCAGAGCCTGAAAACTCAGAGGGCTTGGAGAGCCCTTTGGTGAAGTAACAGTGATGGGGAGGTGGTCTTGACCCTGCTCCTCATGGTCGGGCACTGGCCACCAGGCTCAGCTCTGAAGCTGAGCTCCCTTCACCAGCTCCCCCTCCCCAGCGGCACGCAGGCACTGACAGCCCTTTCAGACACTTCAGTACTACTAAGTTAGCACGTCCCCTTTGGCTTCAGCTTAATGTATTCATGTCACTGCTATGTTTTTTGGTTTCCTACGACTTTCTGCCACAGCTTCTGGTGTTTTGCTGTTTGTTTTACAGTACAGTTATAGGTGACGGTGGGTTTTTTTCCAAATTAAAACAAACAACAAACCCAAATGCCAATCATCCAGGAACAAACAGATGCCAGAGAGTCCAAAACATGCAGTGAAGGTGAAAGCAAAGTCAGATCAATGCTGGACACTTATAAACTTCCCCTGAATATCACCTACAGGTACACACATGCCTTATTTTCACTTCCGTCTTCCATCACTACATATTCCTAGACATCAGCTACCCAGGATTACCTTGAATAGGCAAACTGATGGGGGGAAAGGGAGAAATTTCTGGTGCACACCAGAATTTGAGTATTATTTATGTCACTACATCTAGTGGCATCAAAGTTGGGAAACCACTGCGAGAGGGATGAAGGATGGGAAGGAGGTAACTCGGCCATTTCCAGTTCATCTCTCTTTGACTCCATTCCTTTGCAATAAGAGTGCTTAACCAAAATCCCACAGAAAGCTCAAAGCAAAGCTGGGTCATAGCAAAAAGCCATCCAGTGTCTTAAAAAAAAAAAAAAAAAAAAATTCAAACATCCTTCAAAAAGCAAGCCAAAAAGATTTCTGGTGTTTCTTTTTCAATTCACACCATTTGTCATTATCCCTAATAGCAACAGTAGTAAAAATGGATAGAAAGAAAAAACTACGCGTTTTTAGTAATATGATGTACTTTAAATGACATGAATGAGTAACCAAGGAAGTTAAAGAAAACCTCAGGTTCTGGCAGGCTAAAAACCACAGGCATCAGCTTCCCCTAGGTAGGTATAGACCACATGGAAGAATAATCTTGCCTTTCTGCTGAAACAACCTCATCCTTATTGAAAGGGCTGAGGACCTTGTCTCGCCCCTTCCACCCATTGGTGACGGAAGAGGACTCTCATCTGCCCAGCTCACCACTTGATCTGTCCCCTCCCGGGGCAGCCTGGCAGTGCCTACAAAGTCACCAGCTTCACCTTCAAAATGGTTCTGCCAAATATCCCCTCTCAGCTGAGGTTACCAAGGAATGTATTTCTACTGTGTACGCCTTGCCCCAACTTTCAAGACGTGCTTCTCAACTGTTGTGCAAGGACACACCACGCACACGCAGAAAGCCAACCCTGCTCCTGGTTAAACACCAGTAATGTCCCCGTGCCCTTCCTGCACATGCAGTAACAACTAGAAGGGTTTTATAGGCACCAGTTGCCAGGCTAAGGAAAAGACTGACTTTTCTGAGCATCCTGTAAATGCTGGGAAAAGAGAAGAATGGAAAGGAAATGAAAGGAGCAACCTGGAAAGGAGAAGGGAAAAACAGGAGACCTTGGCTCAAAGGAGAGAGTTGACCACACTCTTAGCCCTGCCTTCATCTATAGAAGATGTTTGCTTTTATAAATCTTGGAAAAAACGTGGAGTGTGAGCTAAGTCGGCCCCTAGGCAGATTTAACTTGGGTGACCTGAACTTACTCTGCAGATCACCATAGGTCTCTCTGACCTTGGCAGTGACACAAGGATCATATTTTCTCATAGCTGAATTAGAAATAATTCTGCCAATGTATTAGGCATAAATAGCCTTTTATTTAGCATTGGGCAAATACGTTCTCTCTTTCTGCCTCTCGCCTCCTCAGACAAAATCTTTTTATTGGGATAAGGAAAACCCCACCCTTCATTACAGTCTGGGTACACATCTTGAGGGCCAGACAGAAGCTTGGCTGCTTCATGCTCATGGCAATGTATTTTCAGACATTGCCTGCAGCAAGGTGCATTTTGGAGTTAACTGGTGAGATTTGTTGCTTTTATTGGAGTGGTCAGCCTGGCTATTTGCAGATGAATATACAAGTATCTTCAGATGCAATGGAGGGGGAGTATACAGATCGATAGTGAGAAGGTTCAGCTTTGATTGCCAAAACAGAAAACACATGTAGATGTACAGCAAGGACCATAAGTGAGGAGCAGCTCCACTAAAACCAGCCAAGCTGCACTGAGATAAGGAACAAAAAAAAAAAAAAAAAAAAAAAAAAAAATTTTCATCTCGGTCTTGCAAAAAATTGACCGGTTTGGAAGGAACAGGTAAACAGTGTGTTCTTGGACAAGAGTCAGCACAGTTTGGATGATGCAGACCTTTCCGTTCAAGAGTTGCACTGGTTTTTGCGTCTGGTCACTTGAGGTCACACTGCAGAGCTCCGAGGCTCTGCAGAAGCCCTGCACGCTTCCTCCCCATGACAGAGGTGGCTAAAGTGGCTATTAAAATCAGTTGTTACTCTGATGCCACCTGATTCTTAATTGCTAAAGAAATGGGGACTGAAACCACAGAAACGGCTTTCTGGCACTGGCTAAGGAAGTATCAGTTTTTGAGGTCAGAATAACATCCCTTAAAAATATGAATCAGAGTGGTCCTTTCATGCTGCAACTTGATAAAGGCAGGCAAAACATTAGGAGACTGTTTTGATGAAGACCAGGATAGTTTTGTAATATATATATAGACACACACTCAGACGTTTATAAAAAGGAAAGAAAATACTTGCAAACCCATATTCAAATTATCTTGTGACAGTCAAATAAATCCCAGTAAATACTATTTCCAGTTTTCACCGTCACTCTGAGTAAGAGTCTCTTCTAACAAACTCATCGCATGTTGAGCGAAATGGAAACTCAATTTTCCAACTCTTTGTGAACTGCTTGCTTCATCCATACACAACTTTTGCTGTATGGCTGACCACTTACAATCTGCAGGCAAGTGTCTCAGTCTTAAGACTGAGTGCCCAAGGCTTCTCAGGCAGAAGAAGCCGTCTCCAGTCACACGTTTGCACTCTTTCCCATCGCAGTGTCGGAGCAATAATCACTGATGCCAAAACTGGCGATTCTCTTGAGACTGGAAAACGCTTTCACAAATATCTGCCAATTATCTGAACAGTCGCCAACAATGCCAGCCTCTGAACCATTGCTAATCACGCTGCCGTTTTCTATGCAAAGCAACTTTGAGTTTTGTCATTTATTTTAACTGCCTGACCAGCTTCACCTGCAATTCGTGGTTTAGGCGGATTAGAAGGGAAGACAGAGATTTTCATCTGTAATCACTGGTTGAAATGCAAAGTCCAGCTAAAAAGCATTCTCACCTATACCTTATTTAACAGCTTCTATGGAAAAGACTTTGACACAACCACCATATTGGCAATGGATATGATCTCAGCAGTGACCCGAACAAGGGAAAACAGACCTGGAGAGGGCAATACGCTCTTGTGTGTAAGACCACGTGGAGGCTCTCCCTTATGCTCACCTCTCACCAGCCCAAAAGGCTTTCTGCACATCCGAGGTTACACATGAACCTCATGCAAAAGCATGCAAGGAGAGGCTCAGGACGGCGGGTGCTGTACGTTAGCTCAAAGATGACACGCGTTTCTACACCCCATGGCACAGAGGGGATGTAAATAAGGAGGTTGACATCTCAAAGCAGTCAACAAACACGCCGGAAAGCCCAGCTTTCCGAGGCGCTGCAGGGATCTGTGCAGGTTAGGACTCCGGTGGGGCAAGCAGAACAGCTCACGAAGAAGCCTCTGCCGGGACATCCCTGGAAGCACCTCACTCAGCTCCCTTCCCCGGGTTTACCCTGGAGAGCCATCCCTCAAGATCCCAGATAAGGCACGCTGACAAGGTGCTGAATGAAAGCCCGCACTGTCGCTGCCAGTAACCTGCCCTCCCTCCACGCCTGCAAACCTCCAGCACTCGAAACCCAGCACCATCCCCAACCTTTGCACTCACAGCTTCCCAAGGAAGCAAGCCCTGAATTTAATGTTTCTGGGGCACAGCAGGGTCACGGTGCACAATCCAGAGATATTTTTCAGGACAGCATCCAAAGGGGACTTGCTTGTTTTGACATGAAAATAAGAGTTTGATATTCTGCATAAAAATTATGAAACCCCACACGCACCTCATCTGCTAGTGAGGATTGCTACAAATACGACCACAAAACGAAATAGACAAATGAGCCTTTTTGAATGCATATTAGTGCGCTTAAATGGACTGAATGTGCATCTTGTTAGTTTGGAGTGGAAGTAGGTTTAACTCTTGTTTTACATTTAAAAGCAGACAAGGACGGTGTGCGGAGAGAAGTCCCAATGGCTACCATGCCAGCAGACAAAGAACCCCATGCCCAAACAGCACAACAAAGCGAAGCCCTGAGATGTTTGAACATGGCCATTCCTACCACATCAACTCAGCAACAGGTTTTGTTTCAAGGCTTCGCTCATGGTGCCTTTCATCTCCTGAAAGACCTCAATGCTGTTCAGTTGAAAGTTAAGCAAAGCATCGCTACCAAGTTTCACAAGCCCCATCCGTCAGGTTTTATATCTAGGTCCCCAGCTCCCAGAGTCATGTGAAAATATTCCACCAAAACCACACACACACTGATGACGCAAGCAACCTCCTGATGGCAGAGAAAGCTTGAAACCGGGCCTCCCGAGAGCGAGGCATGGGAATACAAACACTTCCCCCCTGCCATGAGTAATTTTAAAATATAAGTATCTCTTTTTCTATGCACGTCAAGGTTTTTTGAACACTTCAGATCACCAATACAGGTTAGCAAACACGACAACTTTCAGGAGGTGCTCAGGCCAGCGTGCTCGGGAGCTGCAGAGGACATAGCCTCACCCACACACGCAACGCCCGAGCCCACTCCCCTCATCTTCAGTGGTACAAAACACTTTATTCTGCTTCTCCACGCAGAACAAAAATTTCCTTCCTAAAGAAACAAGTTTTTGCACAGATTCATCCCTCCTTACTCTAAGCATTAAAGTCAGACTGCCAAGCTAAGTGTCTGAGTGAGGTGATTAGTCCTCCCCGAGTCCCTCCACAGTGAATGGAGAGAAACAGAAACTCTCTGGAGGGAAATTCAGGATTGAGATGACTACAAGAATATGCACGCTATTAGCTTTGAATACTGCACAGAACAGTAAAAACTTACAAGCAGTGAGGCTACCGCGGGGAAATGATGGCTAACGAAGGCTGACTATGCCCATCTCTGTTTCTAAACAAGATCTGGACTTCAGGGCCCCTTCTAAAATTACTCAGGATGGAAAGGCTGAATTTAGCTCCCATCCGTCACCTTATCATGAGGATACAACCTCATGCTTCCTGCCACTGAGAATCTGGGAAAATGCAAAATTCTACCTCTTATCACCAAATCAGAATTAATTTCTTCTTCCTATTTTGCCTTACTTGAGGGGGGAAAAAAAGCCCTCCTTGATAGATAGCTAAATTTATGTCTAACCAAACTGAATGTAAATGCAAGAAACAGGAAGCTTTTACTTGGAAACTGGAATTTCAAGCACTCAGGGGCAAACAATGAACCAGAGAGATAAAGATGCAATGGCAATGGTAGGGGACAGACCTGCCAAGCTTCCTGCCCACGCTGACTCAAGAGCATGTGTCCTACCATGATACGGACCGGCCACACCGCTTGCTTTTATTTTGGTAATTGGTATTTGTTCCTGTGAAAACCCCTATAAAAACAAGTCGGAAGGCCAACAATAGTAGACCCACCATCTCTTATAGCCAGATCTTTTACTTAACACTTTAGCAAAAGATGTAATCAGCAGATCTTTGTCCATTTATACAATTCTCTCTGCTGCGACGAGGATTGTATTACACTCTCCAGCACCCGCCAGATCAGAGCATCCAGCCTTCCCCATCACTTCAAGAGATTGATCTGATACTTGAAAGCACATTTGCTATTATCCACTCCAGCCCTTTGGAAATGACATTACACAGATACGGGGGGCAGGCAAATATTGCCGCTCTTTTATTATTCCTGCCGTTCCCTTGCTTGTAATATCTGAGAAGTTCCCAGGTCAATGGGATTACTTTATCTTCCTCCCCCTTCCTTTATCTCCTCCCTCACCCCGCAGGTATCCGTGTCCAAATGGGACTCTTCGGCGGGGGGTTTGCTTGACCCGGGTCACTTGAAGGTCAAGCTTTTCACCACTTGCTAATGCAAAGCTTCCCCCCAGCCCTCCAAAGCTTTCCGGGGCACCCCCTCCCCACACACCCCTCTCCTGGCCACGGGTGCAGATGGAGAAGGCAAATGCTCCTTGGTGAAGCTGCAGAAGCAAAATCCTCCCCATATGGAAACTGGAACACGTTTCATGTTTTTAAATAAACAAAGCGAAAGGAGAGGCTCCTGAAAAAATCAGCTCAGCAGAGTCTTTATTCCTGCACTAAACTTGAAGGATGGGAAGCTTAACTAGTTAGGAGCAACTCAGACTATATTTTTGCCTACCAGAACGAAGATCGATTTTTATTTAGATTGATTTTAAGATTTACATGCAAGAAATGGATACAATTGGATCAAATATATACTAAAACAAATTGTTGACTCCCATGAAAGCCAATAAAACCAAAACAAATTTCACAGATCTCATCTACCAGCATTTGAGATTTGTTTTATTTCATTATTTTGTATACATTTACGGAGCAGAAATTTGCTTAAGTCTTTTCCACGTTTCTTTTACTGAAACAATAAGACTCTCTGCAGAATATTTTGTACTTGAATATTATCACCAGGATAGCATATGGCAAACTAGCAGCAGGCAGTTTATCTTCATCCTCTTTGTAAGCTAAAATTAGCACAATGCTTTTGCAACAGTGTATGATGTATTCAGACCAGTACGATATACCTAATACAACTTCAGATCCATCCCTGGCTAACCTCCAATGCTCAAGTAAATTGATTATTAATTTTAATTGAGTATTAGTATGTTTAGTATCAAGTTGGCATTTATCAACTTGAGAGGCACTTCTAAGTTTAATGCTGTCGTTTCACCTACACCAACTACAACAGTAAATAAAATTTGTGTATTAATAACACACAGAATTTCAATTCATTTGTCTGAGGCAATTCTAATTTATATTAAAACATTATATATGGAAAGCCATGCTGCAAAATTGCATATTTGGGCATACTCTGCTTTTCAGTGATACGATATAATTAATCATGGTGAAGAGTTGATACACCCATGTTATGATTTACATGCTCCTCCTGCTGCAGCCTGCATTCCTGCAGACTGTTAGCTGGTTACTTTATTGGGATTACATTCAACCAAGTCACCAATTTTGTTGGGATTAAATTCAACCAAGTCACCAACTTTATTGGGATTGAATCAAACCAAGTCACCAACTTTACATTTCCTGACAATGTGGCTATGCCAGCCCTCTCTGCTCGCCGGTCTCATGTTCAACCTGGTAAATTATGGCCACCTCAGGGGTTTTTTAGCTGGATTAAATCTGCGGTGAGACACTAACGTTAGCACCGCTTGCTAATTTGTTTCTGGTAGCTGTAACGCCAGGGATCTTAGCACAATGCTCTTTCTAAAGGAAATACGAAAAGTCCTGAAAAAGCCCTGTACTTCACAAGGGTGGTTGTTTTACCACCTTTCTTGCCAGGTTCACAGAGTAAAAATGTGTAATAGTGGGAGGTAGTCACATCCAAGCATGTATACGACCAAACACACACACAAACTATAAATATTTATACACTGACATCCAAAGATTTTGTGGCTCAGTCTGCTCACCAACTGACAAAACAGCCCCCTGCTTTACCTACAGCCCATCACAAAACTACAACACAGGACCAAGTCTGTCTGATAGTTGTACTGAAATAATATCACCACGATTCTTGCTTTTACACAGCCAGCCTCACGCAGAATTCGCATGGGTTATTCCAGACAGATACAGAAAAAAAGAAAATGGGCAGAATCCTGAACCAAAGCCTCTCCTAGGGCATCCTCACTGCCACAGCCAGGGACAGGAGAGGATAAATAGGAGATGCTTTACTAAGCAGGGAAGGGAGGAGGAGTATGGCATGAGCATAACGTATCAACCCCACTTTGTTGCCTCTTCCCCCCCCCCTGCAATTTGCCTGCATCTTATCCCCTACTCTTTAGCAAGAGGCTGCTACACTCTGATGTTACAGCGCCCTTGAAGAAACTTAGACACAATTTAAAATGATGACACCTCTCTTCAAGCAGTTCAGTTAATACTGACTGCATTATCTGTTTCCCCTGCTTTACGAAGGCAGCCGATGCAGACGTGCATGTGCTATAACCCAGGGCCCCAAGCAGGAGCACCACGGTGGGGTTTCTCCCTCAGTGCTGTGCCGGGGAGGGAGCAGATCCTCTTGGCACGGCAATGAGAGCAACAAAAGGTTCTCCACCCTACAAGCCTTGCTTCCATGACCTTCACTTGCTGACCAGACAGAGCTAAGATACGCCTTCTTCTGAAGTCCGTCGGGACGCTACAGACTCCAGAATATTTTTAGCATGCATCCATGTGACACTAACTGCTATTCAGAGAGCTGGGGGAAGATTTAAGAATCAGTTAGGTTACGTCCACTATCTTTGGACATAACCGGTGCCTCCTAGTAGGTCTTCTCCTGCCCTTCTGCAAAAGATGAATTTACAGCCCTGAGATGACACACAGTATCAGGGTTGCAAGGGCCATCGCTCTCCTGTGGCACCGGATCAGCCATGGAAAAACAAAGTTGAAAAAGCTGTCCCTGCTATGTTTTTATTTACTTATACGATTGTTCTTCTTTCTGACACTTCTACATCATGCTTCTGCAAAGAGCAACCACAAAAAACTGCCTTCAAACTCTGTGTGAGATTTTCAACGCTCATGAGGAAGAAAATAAAAAATGAAACATATAAATATACCTATATATATCATCCATGGCTATTAAATGCCAGAGATACCACCTGGCGATGAGGAAGTTCCCAAGCCACAGAGTGCCGGAGGGTGGCAGAGGGCTCTGGGGAGATAGCGCTTGCCCTGATGTGACACTGCTCCCACGGCACGTCATGGGCCCGGACAGGTTCTCCCATGTCCTTTCCCACCTCCCAAGCTCTACCAGCAAAAACTCAAGCATGCCAAAGGCAAGATGCAGAGGCATGATGGCTAAAGAGACAAGCCACAGAGCTAGAAGGTTTTACCAACAACACCCTCATTCAAAGACCCGCCAGAGCACCGTCAGGCATTTGCTTAGTCACAGCCCTGTGATCCCCTACCAGCTCGGGGAGAAGAGACATCGGGCCTCTCCCTCTGGTATTTCGCATGGCACCGACTACTGGGTCACCCAGGCCAGCAAGAAGCGGTCCCTGATGAATTATACGGTGACAGGTGGCTCCGCCACAAGCCGCAGGGGCTGCCCCCATCACCCAGAGAAGGTCCCCCTCTCATTCATGAATTTAAATTAAAAAAATAAAAAAATAAAAGCCCGTGTGCATCAATGTGCTTAGAAAAAATGATGTCAGCATCTTACAGCGTTGATCCTATTAATTAATCCCTTAAAGAATGCACCCTCGCCCACAAACATATAATGTAATGCCTGCTTAATCTTACCTAAAAAAAAATACAATGCAATAAGATTACTAGTCTGCTAACTGTTACAGCACTGCTTAATCCTGTATTTCGGTGCTTTAACAAGCTCCTGCAATACTGTACGGAGTTTATCAGAGCAGTTGCCGAGACAAGAAGGACTTATGTTTTAAACAATATAATTCCACGGTCTTTTGTGCTCTTTATGCATTATTTTTATACAATGACTTTCATCCCAGAAGATCTCAAAGTCTATTGCCTGTTCCTGTTTCCACTGAAGTCTTCCTTTCAGGTTTCATATTGGAGCAGGATTAGAAATGAAAAAGAAACATATATATTTTTTTTATATATATAAGGGAGGGTTATAGCAGCAAGATCTGCTGGGGCAGGATGCTCATCCCTCCCGTCCCCTGAGTGCAGCTGGGACGGGTGACACCGAGCTGGCCCCCTCCTCTCAAAAACCTGCAAGGGAACCCACCTAGGACCCTGCCCAAAAAAGCAGGTGCAAGCAAGACCTACCGAAGTATTGTCCCTCCATCCCTGCAATAACTTTGCCTTTGTCCCCAGGCCACCTTCCCACCGGCATGGCCCCGCTCCAGCAACATGCACCCACAGCCACGCATTTCCCAGTCTTCGCTGGTTATAGGCATATTAAGCTTCCCATGGAATAGAAGAAGAAAGCTCTGCTCCCTCCCTGTAATTATCAAATCAGCCCGAAAATGAGGAAGAATTGAGAATCCTCATTATAGCACATCATAAAACACGGCAAGGTCTCGTGCTCGCTGCATGTTATTGGCACAGTCTGCCAACAAAACTTTACAAAGAGCACAGGAATCCATGTTTGCAGGGATATTAAAGTCATAAAAGGGGAAATTTGTATTTTATTTTCCCACAGCCTAAATGAAGGTGAACCAAGCAAATTTGGCAAAGAGCGCTAGTCAGATGCCATTTCCCACAGCAGTGTGGTATTTTCCTCTGGGAATAAAACATTTTCCTTCAACTACTGTTTATAACTCTTATCAGTTCAACAGCAATAGAGCCATCAAGTCCAATATCTTGTGCAAAAAAGTCAAGGTCAACAAGTACTTGCATTTTCGTTTATCTTTAGCTGCAATTGCTACTGACATTCAATTGGGTAATAAACATGAGGACTGTCAAATGCTCTCAGCAAACAGGTGATCCAAAAGCTATCAGAGAGAAAGAGGCTACCGCCAGGTAATCAAACAATTCTGTTGCAACAATTATGATTTGAGTGCATTCATTTACAGAAGCAATCACCTGTCAAATTTGAATGAATAGCATCAAACCATTCCCACCACTGGGGTAATAAGGGCGAGAAAATACAAACTATGTCTACTTTCTTCCCAACAAAAGCATGCCAGCATTAGCAAGAGCCATCAAAAATAGGGTAAATAAAAAAAATCCTGTATCTCACTTCCTGAATTGAATTTAAAAAATTATTTTAACATAAAAAGCAGAGGAGATCTG
Organism: Aptenodytes forsteri; assembly: GCF_000699145.1. NCBI lineage: Eukaryota > Metazoa > Chordata > Aves > Sphenisciformes > Spheniscidae > Aptenodytes > Aptenodytes forsteri. The sequence continues at coordinate 991,500 of NW_008794078.1, forward strand.
TCCAAGTAGCTCGATCTCATGTCGGTCTCTCCCAGGAGCAATAATGGATGTTTTGGAAACTCGTATAGAAAGGGGGGTTACACAGAAGCGGCTGTGCCATGGCTCTGACAATCAGCACTTGGGCAGCTTCCTGAGCCAGCAGTTGCATCTGGACCAAGGTTTTTAATAGCTACAGAAGGACCTATTTTTCCACTAATTGGTCTAATCTCTTTTTGTCCCCTGCTGACCTCCACAGCACACTGTAGCAATAAATTTAACCCAACATGTAAAACATTTTTGTTTGTTTTAAACCTGCTAACGCTCTAGAAAGCTCCTGTGCTGTGAGACTTGGTGAGCACCCACCCTTAGTCCTTGCACTATGGGACAAGCACCCGCTTTCTCCATAGACAACTCATTTTTTTAAAGACTTTTCCTCCAACCTTAGTAATCTTCCCCCCCCCCGACTCCCAGCATTTCAATTTCACGGTAGGAAAACGGTTTACGCCAAGCAGCCCGATGGCACACCCTGTTGCATCACTAATCCAGAAACAATGCGTGCTTACAGGTTTACACTCATTGCGATAAAATGTTTCTCAAAAGTGGAGGCCATCTCACGAACAGAACTTTGCTTCTTTAACCTCCAATTCAAAAAGGTCAACGACGCACACCTGAATGTCACGCTCTGCCTGCATCAGACAGCAAAAGACTCAGCTGAAGCCACCAAGACCTGGAGAGGCAAATGGGGATTGGGCTGGTGCCTTCAAGATGGAAAGGATACAGGCCATATGGGAAGTTCATTGGCTTCAATGAGCCACCGCAACCTAAAGGAGCGCACCCGGGATGTATAGGGGGGGAAAAAAAAAACCCACCAGAATAAAGCAACAATTTTTCTAAATCAAATCAAATCAGTGATCTTCAAAACAGAAGACTCGGGTACAGCTAAAAAGGGGTATCTTGGACACTGAAAACTTCAAACCTATTTCTACAACTACTTGCAACCAAACCTCTCTGCCCCACCCAAGGAGGAAATCAAGATGCCCTTCAGTCCTACACCTGAGTTTTTAGGTAACAACCCAAGATGTGATTTAGCAATGTGGTATTTTCCACTGCTGTTCCCTGCTCAGCATATTCAAGATCTTGTCCTCAGTAACACGCCCGGGGCCGTGCAGACACACTTTGGGGCCTGCAAAAGCCCTGAACTGCTGATGGGATGCTCAGTTCAGGGTCAGGGCCATGTTCTTACATACACGTCTATGTATACATAGACTTGCGCACAGCCACACAAATGTTTAATGGGCTAGATGCTTCTAAGTTTAGAAAAACTTGCCAAGAAAAAGAAGGAAAAAAAAAAAAAAAAAAAAAAAAAAAAAAAAAAAAAAAAAAAAAAAAAAAAAAAAAAAAAAAAAAAAAAAAAAAAAAAAAAAAAAAAAAAAAAAAAAAAAAAAAAAAAAAAAAAAAAAAAAAAAAAAAAAAAAAAAAAAAAAAAAAAAAAAAAAAAAAAAAAAAAAAAAAAAAAAAAAAAAAAAAAAAAAAAAAAAAAAAAAAAAAAAAAAAAAAAAAAAAAAAAAAAAAAAAAAAAAAAAAAAAAAAAAAAAAAAAAAAAAAAAAAAAAAAAAAAAAAAAAAAAAAAAAAAAAAAAAAAAAAAAAAAAAAAAAAAAAAAAAAAAAAAAAAAAAAAAAAAAAAAAAAAAAAAAAAAAAAAAAAAAAAAAAAAAAAAAAAAAAAAAAAAAAAAAAAAAAAAAAAAAAAAAAAAAAAAAAAAAAAAAAAAAAAAAAAAAAAAAAAAAAAAAAAAAAAAAAAAAAAAAAAAAAAAAAAAAAAAAAAAAAAAAAAAAAAAAAAAAAAAAAAAAAGGACTCCAGCACATGTATTTTGCTGCTTGATTACAGATGGGCCGAGAAGTTGGGAATATTTGTATTTCCATAGCCACTTTAAAGGTAAGAAGTCCCCCAAGTCTTTTTCCCTCCTTTCGCTCTGCCAACTATGGCAATAGCTTCAGCCTGAGGGATCTGTCTCCTGACATGATCGCCTCTCTGCTCCCCTCCTGGCTGGAAGCTTTTCCTAAAGAAAGACTGAAAGTTGCATTAAATCATGCTGAAATGGTTGTGCTGGTTTTGAACTGCTTATTATCTCTGGGGGCTGACCTGAAAAACAAGTTGGTACTTAGACAGAGAAATCCAAGTTTCCCCTGAAAGGCAAATGGGCGGAAGGAAGGTTTTTTACAAGGAAAAGAATTCGTTTACGACTGTGTTACCCACAATTTAGGCAAAACAAGCAACATTTATAAGTATTTAAGTTACCTTTGCCAAATCAAAAGGAGAAACGCCTGGTAATAACAGACATTCGGAGCTAATGCGAACGATTAAAATAAATCCTGACACCGGGAACAGGTTGATGCTTGATTCGCAACAGACACCCGCTTCCAAGCGAGGACCCTCTCCATGCACCATACTGGAAGCATAACCCTGCCTAGCTAAGGCACGGAGACTTAACGCTGCCGAAATCTAACTTTAACAGCTGAATCAGGCTGATGAGACCAAAAAAAAACCAACAAAAAAACCAACCCCAAACCAGAAGGAGGAAAAAAACAGTTTCACGCCCTCCGGCTTTAGAGCAGAATGATAAATTGACATCGTGTTGTTATGAGCATAATCCTCAACTACTCAATCACTGTTAAAAAATAAAACATGATTCTGGGGAGATAAAAATAATTAATGCTGGTGCTGCTGAGGAATATGCACCTACACGAAGAGTTTCAAATTGATATGGGGTTGTTTTAAATCTCGTGTCTCGCGTCAAAGGAAGAGGCACAGGTGCTCACGCTGATGTAAAGCAAACCGAGCGCTGCCTACTTGATGGAAAAGCAAGAAAAGAGAAGGGGATGGCAGAGCCTCAGCAAGAAAACTGATACCGCTCCGTTTCCAAACAAGCCTATTACGCTTAATTCGGGATTCACAATACATAAAGCACCAGAAAAAAATACTGGGAGCAGCCCCTGTTGACTAATGCCCTGTCTTTTCCAATCGAGGGTCACATCCAGTCTAACCGATCGCATGGTAATGGCATCAGAAAAGGTCAATCAAAGACAAGCCGAAGCTTCCACTGCCTGGCTGACCTTCGGAGCTTGTGACAAATTGCTATCAGTCAATGTCAACTAATGACAGCGGCTCTTTGGCTAATCAATTGTTCTAAAAATGATCAAGAAAACTACTCGCAGGACAGCTCATTTTCACATCAATGCCTGTGAAGTATGAAAAGCTCATTTTTTTGAGTTTTTAATAAGCTCATAAGTAAAGCAGTTACTTGGTAACAGGGGTCACCTTAGTGAAAAGACAGAACCTTTGTCTGCCTTTTACATATTCTTTTATTACCATATTATAGTAAAAATATGCCATGCCATTACTATGCCAGAGGGCTACATAATAAAGTAGGTAATACTTCATACTTTTTTTTTTTTTTTTTTTTTTGAGATAAATACTTCTGTGGTTTAGGGGCCTCTGTTTGGATGTAAATAATTGTCGATATACCCGCCGCGTATTTAAATGCAAAGCAATCACTACTGGCACGCAGGTGACGTGCCCGCTCATTACTCACCCAAACTTCACGTGACGGAGCCGGTAGTGAAAGCCACGCTGCAAAATCCAGCGGCGCTGCTGGGAAGTTAAGGTCTAACAGCAGCTATTTTGTTCTTAAACCCACCCACCCCATGCGAGCGCAACTTATTCTGACTATTTCCGACAGAATTCACATTCGGTAGGAAAACCGCATGCTCCGAAACCCCCAAAGCCCTGCAAAAGCAAACAGACATTTCCGCCCTGGAAGGATTTTGCGTGTAAAAGCCAATGTGGAAATGCACACAGGCTTGGGCTGTGGGACATATATCACGGCTCTCCCGGTCTAGCAAAGGGGTGGTCGCGGACTGGAGATCTGTCCGTCCCTTCATCATGCCTGCCTCTCCCAGCACCATCTTCAACCACTTCTCAAAGCTTCACAGCCGGGCCACGTTCAAATCTGCATTCATGCATTAAACATTACCAAAACAACAAATCCACACTGGTCTAAGGCTCGAGAAGTGCAGGCACAATTATGCTTTGCTTTTCCTTAAGGAGAGCGTGAGGCAAAGTACATAGTAAGGCATCGCACCACAAGAAGCCTCTTGAGAAGACACCGCGTTGAGTGGGAACAAGGAGCCATCGTTCAAGCACGGCACCGCTTTTCACTTGGGTTTACCTCTTTACTTGGGTGACTCTTACCCACAGCACCAGTACTGCCGAAAAGGATTTACCCCAAGGAAAACACTCCTCGCCAACCCAACCGCCCCCAAAGCAATCCCCCACCTCACCACGGAGAAGCGGGGGGAAAAAAGTGCTAAACAAAAAACATTAAAACTTTTGTTTTCATTGGAGAAACTGCAAAGTGACAGCAGTTTCAGGTTACACCCTAAACCTGCCTTGCTATGGTAGTTTTTCAAATTAAAATATCTTCTGTGGCCTCAGCCACTCTCGAGCCGTCCATAGGCAAGAAAGAAAGGAGGCAGGGCAACACTTAAGCTCAGCCATAATTGGAAGTATGTGAAAAATGAAGTGTCAGTTCGGTCAATAAAGGGCAAAGGTGAAGGGGAACTGCAGCCCAAACTCGGTGCGAAATGTGCTCATTAAGACACCCAATCCGCGGGCTCCTGCCCACCTATCCCATTAGTCATCAGCCATCTGACCGCTTCAAATGCCTTGCCTCCCCGCTCTTATTACTTTTCTTCTCCCATGTTAGAAAAAAAAAAAAAAAAAAAAAAAAAAAAAAAAAAAAGGCAAGCTGGTATATAAATCCTTGCTCAGTCGTCTGGAACATAATGTGGCCCTTCTCTCCCCCTCCGCCCGGCTCTGCCGCCTGCCTTCGCAGCCTCCAAACAACCGCCTTGAGATTCCCGGCAATAATAAACGCGATTGCCTTTTTGCCTATAGGTTGCCCGAACTCCTACAAAAGCCTGAAAAAAAAACCCCCAACATTGCAGCCATTGATACATTTTTATAAAGAAATATCGCCGCTTTATACTCCCGGCTTGAAAAAGCAACAATTATTTGGAGGTTAAAAAAATGTTTTGAACCCAGGCCGAGGCTTGCACACAAAAAAAAGGGAAAGAAACAATATGCACAAACAGGAGACACTGATGGATTTATTTTCTTTTTCTTTTAAGCCATGTAGGAGAGCTAAACATGGGAGTTAAAGAGCCCCACTCTGGATTAACAGTGACTGTACCAGGGCTTTGTTCAGCATCCTCCTGGCCTGACTATTTGAAAAACAAACAAAATGGATCTGTTAATACCCCAAAGAGGAATCTTTTGAAGTTAGAATATGCAGTAAGATAAAATAGTGTTGCTGTGAGCTCAGCATCACCCGCCTGTACCTAAGAACTTGCTTCTCTTTTTTTTAATAGAATTTAGCAAGTTATTTCTCCACTGTGTAAATTCAGATCTCTTTGCACCATTTGGAGACAGACCTCCAAAGGCCCTTCACGATAAGTTCAGAGCAATGGGAAAACAGCCCACGAAACTTTTTCATAATATTATTCTGCATTCCTGTACTATAACTATCCCCTATGATGACACAATACCAGGCCTTTATAAGAGGTTGTGTCAACGTGCTATGCAATAACATATCCTGCTGTTCAGTGGCACGAGACCCCAGAACAGCTCCCTAGCAGCTAAATATGGATTTCTACAATAGATCGAAGCAGCTGGGAGTCATTACTATTTACTAAGTAAATAAATTTACATGTTAAAAAAGACTTTAAAATGTTTAGAGGAAAGAGCATCTCTCCCGTTTTCAAAGGTAATCGTTCGATGTGTGTTGTGCATAGGGACATAAATAGGTTAAAAATGCACTTTGTGGGGATTAAAGGCAGTGAGGAATCAGGTAAAGAAGAAAAATTTCCAAAAAGTCCAAAAATAGACCTTAACGTAGGCTGGGTTAAGGACTAAGGGAGAAAACCTTGCTAAGGGGCTTAAGCTTTCCACTCTGTGTGCCTCTCTGAAAATGCAAAGCTCGCACTCACGTCCTTGTGATACCTTCAGCCAGGTTGGAAACCCGTCCCAGAAGGTGCTTTTACCTACCCCGACAGGGGAAGTAGGTTGTGGGAACAACCTAAAAATAGACAGTTTTAGAGCATTATATTTCTGGTGATTAGATTTGTTTTTTTTAAATGGCAAATGCGCTTTTGACAGATGGAACAAAAAAAAGGAACTTTTACGAACTCCTAAAAATAGGGAAGCCCATAATATACTGAATACATGCCACGCAACGCGTGCATCTCGAGTCAACTCCTGCGCTCGCAAGCATGAACATGCGGGTCCCCAGCCTTTCGCTGCCACCCCTCCACAGCACCCGGCTGCTGCGGCAGTGCCATGCTGGCTGCTTCTGCTGTGAAGAAAAGCATCCGGCAGAGGCGAAACCGTGAGTTTGACCACAGCGTTGCCGCTCCTCACATCAGGCCACAGAAGAAAAGCCTCCGAATCACGGCATTTTGAACTTCAATGTAGTTGGGGAGAGGCAGGGTATTTACTATCTTTTTTTTTTTCCTCTTCCCTTTTGGTCATTCAGGATCATGTTTTTTTGACTTCTTCCCCACGCGGGAAGGCTAAAACCATGCTTTTTTTACACACGGTGTATATGCAGGCGTGGGTGTGCCTAAACAACTGAGATTCCCTGATAATCGCAGCCTTCAGAGGGCTTCGAGCAAACAAAACGTAAAGCAAGGCTCAGCGAGACCACCGCTACCCTTCCCGCATCCCCATTCCTCAAAAAACCCGCCATTTCCATAGGTGGCAAGTGGCCTGAAGGCAAGTCTCGGTAACGGAGACCCTCTGGACAGCGTCTCCTTTCCAAAACTCCTTTCCCAAACCTGACCTGAGAGCTCCAGTTAGCAAATTCCCGCTTTTTTGCTCTTTCCTAAAGTTTTAAAGCAACGAGCCTTCTTCACAAAATCCGTCTATCAAGTCCTGGCAGCAATTCCAGCCTCGATAAACCTTACTCTAGAATTTGGGCAAAAGTTTCAGAACCAGCTAAAGCACTGCTGACAAGTCTTTCTGTCGATATTTAATAGGACTCAATCTCTGAAGTCACTTCAGAAAACGCCTCCTGACCGAGGTTATAGCATGCACCTTGCTAGGAGCCGACCAGGATGGCGATGATGAAACATTAGATACGACTGGCACTCCGGACTAATAAAATGCCACATTTAGGAGAAAATGAAGCCTGAAAGTCTTAAGAAGTACACAAGGAACTGAGAAGCTCGATTTCCAAAGTGCGCAAGAGGTTTAGGAGCATGCTGGCAAGCCTCCCCGCAGATGTTTTGTCCACGCACATATACACATAAACACGTGCACATCTGTCTAACAAGAGAACAGCCCTATCTGAGTATAAAACCCCCCTCCAAACACCATGTTTTAGTTCAAAGCCTATTTTTGCAGCAGCTTTTTCACCCTTAAAAAACCCAGGGATTTAAAGTTTGCTCCGAAAGCAAGGGGCTCTAATGAACGTATTGACACCACTTCAACTATAGCATTGTGAACAGCACCACTACAATATATACGTATACATACTTGAAAGAAAAAAGGCCCCCTGAATTTATGTTGCATATCATTTTCCAGTAAAAGTCAGAGGTCAGAAGGTTACCAGTTTCTGCCTCAGCTCTGCAACAGTTTACTATTCCAGGCCCCGTTTTTACTAGGCTATACTTGCGATGAAGTCAGCAACTTTTCTTTAAACAATAAAGTGTCTCAAATACTTAAAATTCTATAAAGAGATGTTATTCACCATGTACGTTAGGTCCATGTGTATAAAAAATAAAAATAAACTGGTTTAGTTTAAAAACTAATCTTGTTAAATGCAGACTTTGCAATGCTAATCAGTGCTGCTCAAACTTTTTTTGGAAACACAATTCCTTTGTTGTCTAACAGCACTTGAATGAAACATGATCATAAAACCAGATTTAAAAGTATATACCTATTGTGAGTTCAGAGTCAACTTCAATAAAGCACTCCCTTTTATATTCAGATTAAGGATCCCTTTTAAATTTTAATTGCATTAAATTAACACTAAATCCACTGCAGTTGGTCTCTTCAGAAAAAGTATGAAGCATTTAAACAGCTTCTCAGGAAAACCCAGAACTTCAGTTTTTTAGATTTCGGAGCTTCTGAAACAGCACTAATTATTTGTAGTATGTCCCACTTCAATTGCACCAAGCTCGTTTCATACTCATCCTGCTAAATCAGTTACTCTGTTTGCCTTGGCACCCAAACAAAACATTTTTGCATTCAAGTAAATTGGAATTGAGTAAAAAAAGTAAATAAAAGCACTGCTCAGGATTTCGTAAAACGGGCCAGCTAACATCTCATCTTTATACGCAGCGAAGTTTCGATGACATCTTTGAAATATTAGCATGCATTTCTGCGATCTTAATTACATTTGCTTTTGAAGATTTCATCTTTTAACCCATTTGAATGAAGAAAAAAAAAAAAAACTTCTCATTGCTTATTTTTATTAAGCATACTGCAAATTTGGTACATATGTTGCTCTAACATGTGCCTGCTGGCAGGGTCGAAGAAATAAAGATGCCAATCCTTTTACTAGGAGGAGATAGAAAAAAAAAGTGTCAAAAAAAAGGAAGATAGACCTTTCTCAACACAACCCCCCTAGTACCTGAGCACATTTCAACATCGGAAAGAGAGTAACCGGTCCCTGAGCGCATCGGTGACCGCTCGCCAGCTAAGAAAGCACAAGGGCTCCGTTCCTACCTTGCTCACTGCTGTTGTCCCCGCTGTGCGATGTGTGTCCCCCGCTGGAGGGCCCGGGGGTTCCCCCGGAGCGCGTCGACGCCGTGTCATCGTGGTCTCTGTTCCAGGAGGGCTGCGGGGCCAAAAACCCAAAAAGTTAAAACCTGAGATGGGGAAGAAGCGCCCGGTTCGCGTGCTCCCGGGAGAGCGGTACCCATGCCCAGACCCGCAGGAAAAGGCTGGCGAACACATCCCCCAAATTATGCCTTTCTTTCCAGATAGCCGGATCACCGCTCCCCAGCAAAAATAATGTACTCTGCAATATGTTTACCATCTAAATAATCCCATGCTTTATTACCATAGAAAACAGAAACATTCCCGGCAAGGCAGGGGGAGCAGGGGGAGAGCCAGAGAGCGAATCGCTGGCACCGGGCTCCAACTATATTTTTAGCATCCGCAAACCCTCTGGCGTAACCGCCTGCTAACTCCGCAAAGGCAAAATGAGAGCGGTGGTCGAGAGCAGCGCCGTTTATATAGGCCTCCCATTCCTCGTACGAGGCCAACGTGGAAGAGCTTAAAGACTTTGCTGGCAATTAGGCCTGGGTCCATAATAGCCGGGATGTGTCAGCTGTTTGCCGGATGGTATATGGCAAATGGACCAGGCATGGGGACAAAAAAGAAATGAGAATAACAATGGCTTCACATAGGCTGTGTACACTCAGCCCCATGCAGAGCCTCCTTGTACTATTGAACAGAAAACAGATGTTGCTTCTTATCACTGGGTGCATTTGAAAGTAACATTCAGATAGGAAAAATTGGCTGTAAATTAAATTCTTAGGGAAAACAATCGTGGCAACACTCCTCCCAAGTCTCCCTTTATCACCAGAGAAGATTTTAATTAGCTTTTAGTACTAGCTTTTAAAAAACATCACAGAGACTCACTGGTCATCCTGCACGGCCTTCTGTGCATAATTGAATAGTTTCTTCTTTACCATGAAGCAATATTGCCCACTGGAAATTATTGCCGAAAAGAAAACCCTTGTGTTTACAACGCACAGACATAAGTCATACCACAATACGAGCCGAGTCTGTATACTATTAAAGTTGACTGATACTGCCAGCTTTTTAATAAATCTACCAATAGGCTAAAACCTAGCCATTTAATAGAGCGTTCACACATAGCCAAATGAGATTTAAGGTGATCCAGCTGAACTTTTCACACACACACACAGAGAAGGAAAATTAAGACAAAAAAGTCTAATCTGAGACAGAAAATAAATAGGATTAGAGAAGCTCAACTTTTTCCAGAAAAGAGAAATCTCTCTTCCATTTTTTTATAATCTCGGTTACAGTCATGATACATGATTACAGTTAAAGAAAGCGAGGCCCAGAAAATACCACATGAATATTTTAAACCAATTATTATGCATATTCCTTAAAAAAAAAAAAAAATAAAAAGTGCTAATTGATCTGGTGATTCTGTGATTGAAAGAATGATGTGTGAACTGTGAAAGAAATGCTTTTTTTTCAACAAATACGCATTCTCCAGCATACCAAAAGAATGCTGTAAGAGGTAATCTGGAACACATGCTCAGAATGCAAACAGTTAATGCATAAATTTTCAGTTTGTACAACTGCAGCTTTAAAAGAGGGACTTGTTTATTCAGAGCTCTGCAGAAAGAATGGTACAGCACCCAGGGGACAGACAATGCCAAGCACAAAGCCCTGGTGCCTCAACATGTAAAAGGATGTTTTTCTATGTGCTACAAATCCCACTTGAAAATATAATTAGAAGGAGAAAATGGCAAACTATTGCATTAACTGTAATTGAACAAAAGACCAGCAAGGCATGTGGGAGGTTGCAGGAACCCGTGGGAGTTCCAGGATGCATCAGATCCTACGAGTGACATCTCCAGGGCACTCTCATTCTATTTATGTTGTCCCTCACTACTATTGTTGACTAGTGAGCTGACTTGTAATTAATAGAAAAGCTGCAGATAACAAGGTAAAATATAGAGCGCTGCACTAACCTCAGCAGAAATGTTTATTAATCTGATTAAGAATACAACTCCGAAGGCGAGGAGGCGGGGGGGGGAGCAGAAAAGAAGAGGCTCCGGACTGAAGAATTATACCGTGTTGTGCAGGAAACGGCCCTCCTTTATGCAACAACAGACCTGATATATTCACTATCTTTTAATGAGCTCCCCTGATTTATTCAGCTCTGTTCGGTTCCCTCCCCCACTTTTCTACTGTGCGGGATGTAGATTAATTCAATGCTTAATTGTTTAGTAAATTCAATTTTCCACATTCTATTCTGCATAGCTTTAGCTAAGGTTCTTAAATCTTCAGCGGCGAGCCCTGAGCCCAGTGTTTGTGATCTGTGCCTACCTTTTTTCATCACCATTTTTCTTCCTCCACCACTTAATTCACCATGAAAAGATTTTCCTTGCTGGAAAGTCTGATTCCGCTATGATCTGTGAGGCATTCCGATTCATTGCATTTTCATTGTGTTGGGTCTTAGATGCTGGGCTCCTCTTTTCTCACAGCTATCGCCACATTATACAGGCACTCATGCAAGAAATGTTGGATTCCACCTCAGTTTATCAAAATTTTGTGCATCCTAGATGTTTACATTTCTGTATTCAGAAGCAGGAGTTAGTATTTTCCACCTAATCTCACTTTTATTAAGCTATTATTTTTATGGCCTGTTAAAAACGAATCTGCTCGGGATACTGCTAACTTTTTTTTCCTGGCTGCCTCCGTCTATTAGCATTTCAAAAGTATTTGTATTTAACTAAGCATCTCAAGTCTTAAGAGACTAGGAATTACATCTTTAGTCAGTTTATTAAACATGATGAAAGATTAGCTATCAAAGTTCGTATGCAAATTCTTCAGAGATAACCACGTTGAAAGCCGCATTATTTTTTAAGCAGACGCTACTCAGCCCCGGTTCCAAAAACATCTCTCTCCACCGAGGGAAGATAGATCCAAAGCACAAAACCAAGTGTAATTTTTCTTCTTCTGACTATTTCAGCAAAGTTCCCCTGTCCACAAAAGCAGGGAGCCAAGTATAACATTAATCTCACCCTTTTTTTTTTTTATCTTCCAAGGAACTTTTAAGACAACAAAGTCTCTAAACCAACTTGCAAACTCGCGATCCTCCGAGCACTTTTACACTAAATTGTTTCTGACAGGGACATGCCAAATATTATTATTTTTCACACTATGAACCACCTCCCTCTTTCGCAGAAATATTTCCAGCACTAGTTACAGAGAAAACTCTTGACAGTAGTCATGACAATCTATTCCTACACAGAAATAGAAATGCCTCACTTATTTATTTCCCTTCTCCAAGAAGTTGCGGTTTATCACTTGACGGGGCTCCTTAGCGATGATAGTGGTTTTTTTAAATTCACTGTACAAAGGCTGCCGTAAACAGGAATGAATTCCACGTCACCTTCTACACGGAAATCCTGCGTTCCCGCTAATCATGGGCGCACGGAGAGAAACAAGAAGACTTGCTCCTCATTTCTGGAAGTGAGCAATGCCCCTTGGAAAAGCCGCCTGGCTCCCAGGTTAAAGCCTGAGACCTGAGCTCGCCCAGAGCCAAATAACTTGGGATGAGCCATGGGATCTCTGTGCCTCAGTTTCTACTGGGGGAACAACAAAAAAAACCCAAAAGAAAGAAAAAAAAAAAAAAAGAAGAGGGCTGCACTTATCTACAGCGCGGATATTGTTGGGGGATTAAATTAATTAGCGACTGTAAAACATGTTGAGTTCTTCCAAAGGGAGACTTTAGAGAAGTGCAAAGTAATATAAATTAATCACTCCATTACATAGGCTGGCTCATTCCAGAGGAGGGTCTGGGGGAACAACAAAAAAAACCCAAAAGAAAGAAAAAAAAAAAAAAAAGAAGAGGGCTGCACTTATCTACAGCGCGGATATTGTTGGGGGATTAAATTAATTAGCGACTGTAAAACATGTTGAGTTCTTCCAAAGGGAGACTTTAGAGAAGTGCAAAGTAATATAAATTAATCACTCCATTACATAGGCTGGCTCATTCCAGAGGAGGGTCTCAGCCACGTGGTCGTGACAATAGTGTATAAATAAGGATAATGGCCCATTATGACTTGGGCTTATACATTAGTCACCATTGAGCTGAGAAGGGACACTGCAGCATGGACTGAGACTCGCTGATAATCCCTTTTTTAGTAGCTTTTATCCTTCTCTTCCAAGCTCGCCCCTGCCCCAACATTCAACTGAAACTTTCAGCCCAAATCTTTGCAAAATCAAGAATACGCGAGCAAAATCGAGAATACACTCGCAAAATCATTTTGGGATTTCAAGGCTGGGCTGTAAGTTCCCATGATTTAAACTGGTTTTGCACCACTGCCTTTCTCGTTGGTCAATAGTTTCTAGTGCCAAAACCATGGTCCGGCTAGTGACTGATTCGAGTCATGGTCGCATGACTGATTTAAAATAAAAGAGGATTCAGGTGCCCTAATGCTGCACCACTTTAAGGGCAAAAGACCTTCTACAAGGGATGTTTTATCTTATCCCATGCCATTTGAAATACATTTCCTGACTTTTGTTTTGATTCTGAAGCTTGTTGAGTACTCTGATACAAGCTGGGAGGCGGGGGGGGGAGAAGAAAAAGAAGGAAAAGGAGAAGGAAAGGAAGCAACAAAAATGTTTGTGTATTTAAACGACCCCAGAAGCACCAGTTGCCTCCCATGACCGTTACCAGGTGCTCCATCCATTTGGGGGATGTGCTGGGCTGAAAAGCACTAGCCCCAGCAGGTACCAGCGCAACGGCCCCATCAAAGGGAGGACCGCATTTGATGAGGCCTCCGAAGCAGTTATTGACTTGTGTTCACAGTGAACATCAAGCCTTAATAAACAAAAAAGCTACAGACAAAATTATTTGGTTAATGGCTAAATTGGAGAGTCAATATAAATAACATTACATACACTTATTACTGCAATCCAACAACAGCTGGGCTTTGAGTCAAGTTAACACTAATACGCAGTGGGGGAAACCATTGCTTTCTGCTTATATTGAAGAAGAAAATAGATTTTTTTTGAGCACCAAGCATGTGAAAGGGGAAAAAAAAGAGGTCCTGGCCAAGGAACGAAAGGCTTGACCATAAGTACATAAACAAAAGAAATCGCTTTCTACTACAGGTGATAAAAATTGTACTCAGCATCTTTTGATACTATCATCTTCTCAAAAGTTTTGCGAGCACAGCCCTCTTGTGGGCTCATTTGTGTTTGTGTAACAACTGGAGACCGGGAACTGCTAATTCCTTTAGCTGTTGGATGAACCTCCGCTCCTCCAGGCTATGAGAGAATTGGCTGCAGGTATCATCATTCATCCCCTCACCCTGGAGGAACTGAGCTGCTGCCAGCAATTTGTCAACATAATTTGGGCTTATTGTTTTCCTTCTGAAGTTTTATCTTATTTTCTTTTCCTAAATTAAATACTTATTCATTAGAAAAAAAGTAATGCGTTATGTTTGAAATGTTCTTCAGATTTTTCTTAACTCTTCCCTTTTAAAAACCTTCCCCCGATCTTCTTGAGGGTAGTGACCCACCATGTTAGGAAATACTTGTGCTCACTACAGGCAAGAAGTCGAAGCGAAAAGAGGACTGCTTCATAAAGTCATCACATCCACCTCCTACAAACTTAACCCATCTATTTAGCAAGGATTTACTTTTTGCATGGTTTATCCTTCTGATTGTCGGCTATACTGATGTCCCCAACCTCGCTTGGGCAAAACATTCAATACGGCTGCTCAATACCTTAAGTGTATAATCCATAGCACCGACGCTGAAGCTAGAGCTACGTGACAGACCGACCTGGTCTTTGCAACCGACAAGCCTTATCCCACTTCACTTCTGGAGGGCATGGCTAGTAATAATCCTCAGGTAGCCTGCTTCCCATCCAGCATAAAAGTTTTTGAATTCTCTCTTAACTGGGAAGAAAACCTTGACAAATACAAATTGGTAAGCAGGACTAAAAATATACTTCGATAATGTTAAAAATATATTGCCGTGTATTTCCTAGGTTCCACACACATACATTGTTCATTGCAATCTCGGTCGAGTGCGGACTTTCGGGGACCATGAAATCCACGGTCATGACTACCTTGATTTTCTGAGAGGACCCACTCATGGCTTTGCCATCTGAACATCTCCTTGTGGGACTAACCAAGGCTGCCAGCCGGCAGCCAGCAATCCTACCTCCCAGCCTGCCAAAGCCACGCGGGGACATCATGCGCATGACAACCGAAACCAAGGGGGTCAGAATAAATGATACGTGCAGGAACCTCAAAATGCTGCAGAATAGATGCTTTTTAGTGCCGATAAGTCTTCCATAGTCTGCTTCATGTAACTTTGATTCAGAGGCAAATTATTTTTAATAGAACAACAACAAAGGGACAAACAACAGGTTCGGATGGAAAAGAGGTGCTCCAAGTCTACAGAAATAAGGTCATTGAAATGACAGACAGGCGATAACTCCGCCTGCAACTAAGCAGCACAGCAAGGGTGACTCTTGCACAGATGGAAACCTTTGCAGCATTAGAGGCGGCAGTGCCCGTCGAACTAAAAAGCAGAAGAAATTCTGTGTGGAAGTCTCGGCTCTGACCTGGATTCCCTTCCTAGCCCCAGAAAAGTCGTAAGCTTTCTATCTTTAGTTTCTCCTTATTTCAAATGAGGGTAAGACTCTTCTCTGACTCTTCGCAGCCGCATAAGAAAAATAAGATGTAAGCTGACTTTATGCATGCAACATAGGATGGTTTCCGAGACAAACAGATAAAAGGAAATGAGAGCGGGTATCAATGCGAATACCACAGAGGATGGAAAACTGGAAATAAACACGACTTTTGCCACTGATTTTCACAAGGCCAGGATTTCACCTGAAGGGACCAGAGGCACAACTAACATTGCATAGTGCAAAGATGATCAAACCAACATCCACCAAACAACGCTAGCTCTCTCCATTAGCCCTGCTATCGCGATTCATTGCTGAAACTACCCAGGTTCAGAGAAGGAGCACAACACTGGCTGTGTACCCACGCAGGTATCTCTAACACAGCAGAGCTTTCCGATCCACCTCGTACCCTCAGAGCACGGAGGAGAAGAGGGTATGGCAGGGAGAGGAGAGGAATGGGCTTGAGAGTCCTAAACAGGCTGAATGGAGAAGAAAACCCGAGTGCAAAAGGACAGGGTGATAGTGCTTTCCAAAGGAAAAAGAATAATTAGAAGCAGCAAGCATAAACCAGAAAAAATAAAGGAGAATGAAATGGAGATCATCAGACTGGGTGGGACATAAAGACAAAAAGGAAGGGGAAAAACCACAGCTCTTCTCTTCCAGGAGGCACCAAAGCCCCGTCAGTTCTGCAGGGGCAAGACTTTAAAAAACAAAACAACATACTTGTTTGTGTTTGTGTGTAC
This sequence comes from Aptenodytes forsteri, assembly GCF_000699145.1. Classification (NCBI taxonomy): domain Eukaryota; kingdom Metazoa; phylum Chordata; class Aves; order Sphenisciformes; family Spheniscidae; genus Aptenodytes; species Aptenodytes forsteri. The sequence continues at coordinate 1,007,704 of NW_008794078.1, forward strand.
GTGGGGGGGGGGGGTTTTCCGCGTTTGAC
>NW_008794078.1:1007792-1013768 GCF_000699145.1 Aptenodytes forsteri
AATTTTAAAAAAAAAACAAAACAAACATTCTTGTTTTGTGTGTACGGGGGGGGGGGGGGTGTTCACAGCTATGCAGAGACACCCCCCCAGGCTGGGCTGCGTTCTGCTGGAAGCACAGTCCCATCACCTTCTGCACGTGCTGAAATCAAACCTGCTGCGCTTGGAGAACAATCTCCAAAGTCCCTCTGTGGGACAGAGCGTGGGCACCTGGACTTTCTCTCTGAGAAAGGACTCCGGAGCCACCCAAAAACACCTCTGGCAGTAACAAAAGCAAACTTCTTTTGGGCAGCAGAAGGTTTAGATCTTAGATTTTACTTCTTGCATCGGTGGTTGCTGCACGTGGTAGCTGTGATGGACACCCATGAAGCCTGAGCAGCAACGGTCTTAATCACAGCATGCCTTACATTTGATTGACCTTACTTCATTCCTCATTTTTTTTATCTCAGCTCAACAGTAAACACTGCCTGCCCAGCTAGGTTAACCGAGCCAGCTGATGGTAATGCAGGGTTTTGGTCTCCCACACTAACAAACATTGACTAGTACTTTCTATTTAGAGCAACCCCGCATTGTAAACCTGTCTCCTCCCTTTGATAAGAGCCCTATCGCTAGATAACATTAATCCCCGTCCCTTTCTCAACACAAGGAAACACAGCTTCTCGGTCAGGGTAGATAAAATCACTGCTCCATGTAGATTTTTTTAAGTCTAGTATCATTCAGAAACACGCACAAAGTCGGCCCGAAACAACACCGCTACCTCCTGAAGGCTGGTGTGCAAGGCCTTGAGATGTGTTAGTCCTCCTTGGCTCCTACTGAATTTAATAGGACTGGAGTATTTTCCACATCTTTCTAGACCAGGAAAATGGCCTTCAGAGATAAATAAGAGTTTCCTGTTCAATATTTCATGTAATGATTCCTCCAAAGGTGTAAACAGGAAAAATGCCTTGCCACTTAGCCAGAAAATGAGCGTCTGCCGTCCCTTCCTTTTATTGTGTTTACGTGTTAAAAGTCATTTAAAAGGGGATCTGCCAGATGCTCAGGTCCAACTGAGACAGCGCAGGCTCTCAGATGGCTGGCTGAGGTACCGAACCCGACCTGCTTGGGCAGATTTGGGGTGAGAGGGAGCCCTCAAGCTCTCCCATCCCTCTCCCTCCCCCCCTACCAGGGGCCCAGCAGGCAGCCTTGGCGGGAGTCGGTGTTTCAGAGAGATCTGCACTTCACCCTGAACATCTGGGCTCAGGCAAACAGTGAGGGTTTACTTACAGCAAAAACCACATCTCTAAGCGTTCCCCTTACAGATTTTTGGGGGTGGTATCTTTTGGGAAGACAAAATTAACCCGTCGGGGCATCCGCTGCAAATTTTTTTACGTGCACTTAAATGCAGGCTCCAACTTCCAGCATCCCATTGGCCCAACCGGGGCTTCTTGGGGAGGGAAGGCACAAGCACAGCCCTCGCTCTGCAACAGCCATACTTCATTTCAGCTCCATCGCAAGCAAAAATGCCAAGCGTATGTCACAACTATCAAATGGTCTTTTTAGCTAACTGACAACAGACGCCATTCGGAGTCAGCGTATTTTGATTACGGCGCATTGTTAGCAGGATTCAAGAGCCCGCTCGCCTCGCAGTGTTGTTCAACACTAAAATTAAATTGTGGTATAATTAGCTTCGCTCCAGCTACACCTTTCCGTCTGAATGGATGCGATACCTGCAAAGGCTGCGCTGGGTATAAAATGTGTTCCTGATTATAAAGCGTTTGCTTAATCTCGAGGGCGCCGCCTTGTTTTTTAAGGCTCTCTGCAAGTCACGCACTCTGGTACGTGCTGCCCGTTATCTCCAGAAGGCTTAAAACTGGAATCCCCGTGATTCACATTTTCCAACGCTCATGGCCAAACCCTTCCGCAGATCAGCTCCTCCACTTTCTACCATTTCACAACAAGCCGAATCAGCAGCGAGGCAGAAGCGGCCGAGTGGCCTGGCTCTGCAAGCACACGCCGGCGGCCACAAAACACGCCGAGCCCGGACTGCGGGAGCCGGAGGATGGCGAGCTCCAGGGGTGGTTCGCCAGGCTGAGGTGGCCGTGGCTCCCCGACGCCTCCACCCGCTCATTGAGGGATGGCTTGGAAGCACGTCTGGCTGCCAGAGTCACCCGAAAAAGTTGGGCTGAGAGGTCCCTGTGGCCTCGCTGTGCCTCCCAGGGAGGTTTTGGAGTACCCAGCAGGGCTCGTAGCAGCGTAGGGCTCACGGCATGGCCCGTGGACCCGTGCCTCGGGAAGGGCAGACCTTCACCACCCTGCAAATGCTTCCAGTTAGCCCCACAGCTCTGCTCCTTCTGCAGAAGTTACTGGCGGCACTGCTACTTACTCCATCCAGTGTTTAAGTTTATCCCCTCCCTCCTTTAAATACATTTTAAAAGTGGTAATTACGCGGAAGATAGCAGAAGGGGCCAAAACCAAAGCACAAAGCCACCAAAAGCAACTTTCACCGTCAGCCTTTCGATTCAGCATAGCGCTTCCCCATGACAGCAAACAGAAATGTTTTGCTTTCTTTGCTAAACTATCCACAGAGTGAAATAATTAATTACTTTAACGTATCATCTCTTATTCTTATATATCTCCTATACCTTGCTATCACTAGATGACATATAAATTAAGGTATCAACCCTACCTGATGATAAGGGAGAAGGAGAAGTAGAAAATCTCGGCTCACGAGCAACTAATCGTCTCGCCCCAAAACCTCAGCGACAGACCCGGGAAGAGCATATGCATCTCCCCTCCTGCCTCGTGCCGTCAGCAGAGCAGGGTTCCCCACCCCTGCCCTTCCAGCATCGCTGTATCAGTTCTCACCCAAAGGATCTCTCAAACGCTTGTCACTGCGGACCAAATCCTGGCTTGACGCATGCATGTGCATTTAAGAACAAAATTAATCCTCCCTGCACATACCAGTCATGTGTATACCCTCGCTCTGGCTTTAGGTAAAAATAATGATTAAAAAGAGATCCCTCACAGGAGTTACATGAGCGTAGCAAGACACAGTCGTACATACCATACTTTTTCTACAAAGCCGTGCCACAAAGCACTGCCACAGGCTTCATGGACATGGGAAAAGCACAACGACGCTCCCCTAGGAGGTGGGAGCCACGCTATTAAAACTGGTTTGCGCAACAGGGAGGAGGGCCAGGAGCCTCCTGGGGTAACACAGCTGCAAAATCCGCTGGGCAGAGAGGGGCAAAGGAGGGAACGGTTCAAGCATGGCAGCCACGCTGCCTCCGGTGTGCGTGGGCAGCGTGCTCCGGGCATCTCTTCCCGAGCATCCGTGCAACACCGGGCACCTCATCCTGAGCATCCCTGCAAACAGAAGGCAGCGCCGGGAAGCTGCCTGCCGACGACTCGCCCATGTGCTTGAAAGGCTTCTCTCCCCGTCACCGTCACCCTCCCGCCGCAGTGATGACCAGCGGCGTCAGTCAGCCACGGAGCCCCTGTTTGTGTCAAGCGCTGCCCAAAAAGCCTGCGTGAACACGAGCAAAGGAGAGAGCCAAGTTGTGACTTCAAACGACCTCGCAGTGACACGGCTGTACCCATCACTGAAACACAGCCGCGTCTGGGACGTAGCAGAACTACTCCCCCATAACACTGCACAACAGTACGCAAGAGAAATTTTATAAAGTACAAGCCACAGGGACACTCCCCGTATCAAAAAATCTGGCCAGCTCTGCCTATGCAAGGTACCTCCGTGGCGCGGGGGTGAGTGGAGGAGCTCAGGGGCCGAGGCCACCGTGGCATGGCGCATCCCTGTGCCTGCACCCCGAGGAGCAGAGGGGTCCTCTGCACTGGCTCAAGCCTAAAACCAAAGTGCCACCTACTGAGTCTACAGCATTCGTGTCCTCCCGGGAGGGTTTCTAGCAAGGGGCTGGCCACGGTTAATACTTAGCTTGCCGGATTAAGCCAAGTCTCGGCAAGCAGTCACCACGCACGCGAGAGCACACGCCTCAGGTTGCTGCCGAGCATCATCAAGCAGGTGATATCCCACCTGAGACCAGGGACATCTCTACACACCCCACCCCAATGCGACGGGTAGCACGTGGACAGCCAAGCGAGGGGTCAAGACTTTCACGTCCACGGATAAACCACCGCTTGCGCTGACAGAGCGTGCCCTGGTTCAGCGCAGCGTAAAACGCCGATGAGACAAAACTCCTCGTGTGCCAGGCTTCAGACATTCGTTTCTACCACTTCTATTTGCACAGCCAGCCGTAGCCCTGCACCCCGGCAAACGGGACGGACAAAGCTGCGGAGTTTTTAATCTGCTCTTCCCCGCTCCTCCCGAGAGCTATGTAGCCTTAAATGGAGCTATTTAAAGCCAGTGTTAAAAACACCAGGTTGTTACCAACCTTCTCGGTAACAACAAAACCGGACCAAAACCTAAAGACCAAATGAATGAAAAGAAAATTACAAGGTAAAGTTTGCATTCCTTGAACGTGTGCCAGCTGCAAGAATCTTAGATTACATCAATGCAGCTTTCCAAATTTTAAATACAATAATTTTCTGTATTAAGGGCCCAATAACCCTAATGGAGGCATAATTAGGCATTGATGCCATGCCCATACGAGAGAAGCTTGAAAAACTTAAATAAACTGTGAATGGCAGGATTAATACCGCAGCTTTTCATTTTGTACAGCTGTTTGAATACAGTACACTGCCTGTGATGGCATCAGCTGTTGCTTTACTCTTGGTTAGTATTTCTGAAGTTAAAACAGGCAGTTCTTTTAAGCAAATGAAGAACTACCCCTCTTATTGTTGGCCTGTTTATTTCAGCAAAGAGGGTCTGGATGCATATTTGCTTTACATTAAAAAAAAAAGGAAGAAGAAAAAGCTGAACTGCAAATAAAATTATCTGGCCAAATTTAAAGCCCGGTGACGCTAATAAGAGAATTTTAATTTACTGCGATGGCCCTTCAGAACGGAGGAGTAAGTAATGCAGTTTTGGAGATCATCTGCACAAGTGGGAATATCATATAGATGCCTGGAGAGTCCTTGAGAAAATAGCTCACCTCGGCCCTGATTGAAGAGGAAAGACAATACTTTGGTGAAATAGAATTCTGTATTTCTAGGAAAGGCTCCAGTAGCAAATTGCTTACTAATGCAAGAAGCCTTGTAAATTTTATTATGAATGGAATGGGCAACGGCAGGAGTGTGACACGGCGCAGCATTTGCACACACGGCTTAGCCAGTAAAAAGTAAATAAATAGGTTACTTATAACCTCTAGAAGACACCCGAAAATACCTCTAACAAAAACTCAAGCTCAGTGAACTCCAAGCAAGAATCTAAAACAGCTTCCAAAACTATCTTACCAGTATTTTTTTTGCCAGGTAAATTAGTTCTCCTGCAAGTTAATTTTCAATCCTTGGTTTTATGGTTGGAAATAACAGCTGAAAAGAGTTAATCTAGATTTCCTCGCTGTCTTTAAAAACTGGCTTATCAGTGGACATGAGAGAAACTACCTACGCAGGGAGTGCGTCAGGACAGCAAACCACCATCGCAAAACAAAATGCTCGGGTTACTGGGAGGAGGACTGATACCAGGGGGAGCCTAATGCCATATTCACCTGGGAAACGCGACCCCCAAACCGCAGCCCCCCCCGGACGGGGTGCAGGCAGCTCTCCCCCTGCCTCACAGCCCGGCCGAGCCCTTGTCCGTGCCACCTTGGCCGAATCCAGCCCCAAATCCTTGACACCGTAAAGCTTTCCAATTTTTTCCCAGGCAGCGTTAAAAACAATATCGCTCTTGAGCTGCAGGAGCAGAACGGGAGGAGGGTGCGGAGCCAGCCTGCTCTCTGCAGCTCCGGTCGGGGCGATGACGAACGCCGGTGGTTAAGTGCCGCTGCGGAGATGAATATGCCTAATGAAAAGCTTACCGAAAGCTTGTGGGGAGCCCGCGCCCGGCCGGCCGAACCTCTCCAGAGCGGCGGGCGCGGGGCCCGCGGG
>NW_008794078.1:1013796-1018506 GCF_000699145.1 Aptenodytes forsteri
TTACCTCTGAATGAGAGCATCCACACAATAGTGCAATGCACTTTAACTAATGCACTTTAATTTTTTACACCCACAATTTGTCTTACCTCTCCTGAGTGTCCTTGTGTGGACAAACCCAGAGATTCATCGAGTTTTGAGGCCAGGCGGGAACCATTAGATCAACCCATCTCACTCCCCGCGTGTTATGGGCCATTGCCTTTCACAGTTATCCCTTTATTGATCCCCAAAACTCATGGATGACAAGACGAATTAACTAAAAGTTAATGTGGATGTTCTCATTCAAAAGAAAAGTGGCCTACTCCAAAGGGGATTAGGCTAAAGTGAACTAAGGCCACTTTACTTCTGAATGAGAGCATCCACACAATAGTGCAATGCACTTTAACTAATGCACTTTAATTTTACACCCAATCAATTTGTCTTACCTCTCCTGAGTGTCCTTGTGTGGACAAACCCAGAGATTCATCGAGTTTTGAGGCCAGGCGGGAACCATTAGATCAACCCATCTCACTCCCCGCGTGTTATGGGCCATTGCCTTTCACAGTTATCCCTTTATTGATCCCCAAAACTCATGGATGACTAACGTATAACCTCCAACGGGGAGAACCAAAAACAGGTGGCTAAAAATTAAAACCAAAAGGGGGGGGGGGGGGGAAACATTTCTTTCTGTCTTCCCCCATGACCCGCTAGTTAGCAAGGAAATTGCAGTCTAGTCTTTATAACACTGGGCACAAACCCTTTTCTTTCTGTCCTACCTTCCCCCATGACCCGCTAGTTAGCAAGGAAATTGCAGTCTCTGTATTATAACATTTAAAACGCTTTTTCTGTTTTTTTAAATTGCAAACAGGCCCTTTGCTTTCAGGACAAACTCAGATTTTTTTTAAATTCACCTCGCCAACGTTTAAATTTTCAACATTTGCCCAGACGTCTACCGATGAATCTCAAACCCCCTTTTCCAAAATCCAATAACCCCCAGAAGCCACCCACCACCTGCGCTATCGCCTTTGGTACGCACAACGACCCACGTAAGCCTGAAATCTCCGCATCGTTCTTCACTTCTCGGATATATACGCCCGAAAATTAATAAACGAAGCCGTGATGGCAACAACCAGCGAGGCAGCCTGACATGTTGAGCCTGCGGAAGCGATGGGGATCCCCCGTGCCAGCAGCCCCCTCGCTAACAGAGACCAGACCCCCGCCACCGCCGCAGAGGGGCTGAAGCTTTCCAGGGGTCTCACCTAAATTAAAAAAAAGGAGTCCCAAGGACACCGGCCTGCAGGGATTCTGCTCTCACCTACGCTCCGAGGCTGGGTTACATCTCTTTTTTTTCCTTTTGAAGGCAGTAAAAGGGGAAAGGCAACCACGCTAAGCACGCCAAAGAAGAGCTGAACCAACAGCCGGCAAGCTGTCTGTAAGTCACGTTACAGACAGTGGTGGGTTAGATACGGGGCCGTTAATCAGGGACAGAAATACACTCAAACAAGGCAAAACACAAAATGTGCGCTCTGTTAGAGTTACCCTCGCCAAATACTGCTGCGACTGCAGGAAAAAAAAACAAATATAAACACTGATTTCCAAATTTGCCGTGCAACTCAGAGCCTGCTCCCAGCAACCGAGCGTCAAGAGAGGGAGGTAACACGCCGGGGACACGAGGTGACACTGCAGCGCACCCCGGTCTCTCCTTCTCCCGTACAACCCCCACCAGGAAACAATTCCAGAAACCTTCAAAAATTTTCGCGACCAGAAACAACCCTCCTCTTTATTTTCTTAAATTTGTTTAGATTACACAAGATAGCTCCTAACTGCACGCTCATGTGACCAAAAAAACTCCAAGCGCAGAAATGCAAAACAACAACAACAAAAAAGATATTCCCTAATTTAAAGAAGCTGTGCTGGATTCTCGCTGCTTTTTAAAGCTGTATTTATCAGCACGACCTACGCTTACTCATTTTGATTGAATGCGATATAATCTGATTTTTTTAAGTGCTAACATTGCCCACTCCGGGCTGCAGTAACCCTTCCGCGTGCAGAGCCCATTACCTTTATTGCTACCTGCGGACGAGCAGCCAGGGAAGACTCAAACCCTCAGCCATAAAGGTTAAATTTAAGGTAAAACTCATTTTTTCACAACTTCCTTGCAAACCTCCAAGTTGCCGCAAAATACCAATCTGTGGTCCCTAACGCAAAGACGCCGTGAGCTCCTGCTTACGGGAACGCCTCGGGGTACGCTCGCACATGTTTAGGACGAGTTCCAGGATTACCTGGGGTTTAAACTCAGCTCTGCCAGGTTTGATATTGAAAAGGATGCACAAAATTTGGAAATTAAATTATCCTTTGCAACAAAAAGCAACTTCAGTCTGAAAAACTTTACATGGAAGTTAGGCCTGAGCATGCAACTTCAGGAAGGCAGCAAATATTTTACTCGGCTGTAAGGACAGATACTCTTGGGCTCCTGAATGATTTTTAAAAAATCCCAAAAAACCAAAACCAACACAGATTCTTGAATTGAAATGAAATCATAAATTAAAGCAAATATATTCAATCTCGTATCTACTTAACAATGTGTTTACTTGCTTAAAGAAACAGGGCAAAGAAAACCTTATTTTGTTAACACAATTTCAGACACAGTGGTTCGGATGGTAACAGGTCCGGAATATAAATTAACGTGTTGTATCTTTACATTACTCTGCCAAAGTCAGGCATGATAACAGCTCCTAAATATCACAGCAAAAAAAAATTACCCCAAAAGAAACAAAAAAGCAGTCACTGCCTCAAGCTGGCATAAAGTCAGAGGAAGAAAATTAAATTTTGAGTCTTTTAAACATTATTTTATTGGTCCTCCTCAGAGCCCTACTTGGCTGTAACTCTTTTATTATGCAGAAATGAATTCTACCTTGCACCCTCTGCCCTGCATCTTGATTTTCATGCCGGTGCCTCCAATATGGGAGTGCATATACTGAAGGCATTAATATTCTTAGCTCCCCCCCTTAAAACCATACATGGCTCAAAAATACCTGCGAAGAAGTCCTCAAGTAAAATAGTATTTCTCAGTAATTTTTTTTTTCCCCAAGGCATTATTTTTGTATTGGCTGCAAGGTACAGCTAATATTTTTGAAGTATTTGGGAAAGCTAGTCTAGTCATAACCGGTCGATGCCCTGAACAACCCATCCACCTTCAGATACGCTATATATTGCGTTCCAGTTTATGATCCTTTCTTTGTAAAGAACAGATTTTAAGTAATTTTTCCATTTTTAAAAAAGCTGCTGTCTATCCGCATTTTGTTTAGAGAAACTCTGCAATTGCGCGCATTAAAAAAAAAATCTATTGCAACATAAATAGAAGTGTCGCTTTATTATATACATATATATATAAAAGATATACTATCACCCAAGAAGGGCCATCTAAAACGCCACAGTTGCAAACATTTAAGACTGTAACAAAAATGACTGAGACTCTAGTATCAGTTTACTATCCTTCAACAATTTCCCTGACAGTGAAGTCAAATAATGTTGAATTATGGACCTTCTTACAGGAAGTCTTATTTCATGTTCATTTTTTGATCATTTCCCTCCTAGTCCCTATAGGAATTTGGCTCTTTGCCGATTTGCCTTTAAAAGTTTCTGCGCACGTAATTGGCTTGTGCATTATTAAATTATAATTTTTGTCAAGTAATACTACTATGGATTTGCTCAACAAGTTTATTTTACGTAAGAAAATACTGTTTTGTCTCTATAAAATCCATCTTACGCTGCTAATGCACTTTATTTAAATGCGGTGGCTACTTTATACCATGTTTTCCTTAAAGGGCTTTCTGAAGGCTTTCTGTAGACACGCTCTTGTAGGGGGATTTTACAGTCCGGACTAGAGCACCTGGGTGCCAAGGTGATGTGGCTTCAAGAAAACAGCCCCACGGTAATAGTTTAGGATTACCTAAGAAACGGAATTTCTGCTATCTGACTACAGACGGTCTTTGGGTTGTTTTTTTTTTTATCGGAGGGAGTTTTCCCACCCGCATCACGCAACAGCTGTGTTTTAAATCTTTCCGGGCTCCGACAAACATCTGAAAATTTAAACATGCAAATGTTTGAAAAGCTAATGATTAAAAAAGGTTTATTTTGAAACTTTGAGGATGGGCGCAATCCTTCAGCTAGGGTTTTTAAAGTCCCGGGGCCTGGTTGATCTCGAGTTCAATTATCCCCAGCGAAAACCCCAAACTCCTGCCTTGTACTTCTGGAGCCGTAATGGTAAACAACAACTCCGCAGGTCCCACCCTGGCAGGCAGCGGGGTCGTGCCCGTGGGAGAAGGATGCTATTTTAGTGACCTATTGCCACTGAGCTAGTTAAATCACTGAACAATGGTTAGTGTTATGGGGCTTTACTTTGCAAAATCTAGCATTAGTGTCATTGCTTTCCATTAACCGGGGGACGTAAAGGCACCGGCACTGAGGGGCCTAGAAGGAAAGAAGAAATAAGGGGAAACCAATAAATAAATAATAAAAAAAAACCCTGTTAACTGTAACCTTTACTACCACAAGACAGGGAAATGTAATTAAATCCATAAGAAAAGCTTTTACGTACTTACTCTTTCACTACTCTCAAACGCGCAACCGTGGGCAGGCTGAGGGACGGCCCGCCCGGCTCCGCGCCCGGGAGCCGGCCCCTCTCTCCCGCCGCCCGGCCCAGCGCACCCGCCCTTCCCAGGGCCGCGCAGC
>NW_008794078.1:1018979-1019378 GCF_000699145.1 Aptenodytes forsteri
GCGCGGCCGGACCCGCGCAGCGGAAGAGGGGCCGGCGCCGGGCGCGCAACGCCCGCGCTCCTTGCGAAAAAAAGGGGGGGGACGGGACGGGACGGGACACGACGACCCCCTCCCCCCGACAACCCCAAAACTATATCTGCATTTCTTTAGCTTTCACTTTAATAAAATAATGATTCGTTGGGAAAATGGGGTAAAAATCTTAATTTTGGAGGCAATTAAAGTGTTGATTTCATTCGTGCCCCTGAGCCATTCTTGTAATTTGCTCAAATAGCTTTATGTACCCAGCACTCCAGAGCTTTTAGAAACCCATTTTCTAGTTAGACTTGTTGGATTACAATTTTTATTCAACAGCAGCGAGCCGAGCTTCCCTCGTCTCGACCCTCGCCGTAGGGCTCCCCT
>NW_008794078.1:1019434-1021187 GCF_000699145.1 Aptenodytes forsteri
TTTTCCCCTTCGTAGTAAAATTGGGGGGGGACGACGACGACGACGACGACGACACACAAAACCCACATATGTGCACATAAACCCCTTTTTAAAAAGTTCATGCCTTCCTTCAAGCCTGCCTCCCCCTGTCACGGCACTACCAGCAGCCCGATAGCCCTTGGCAGACAGGAGAAAATATTTAAGATCCTGCCCACGCTGCAATGCAACGCACCTTTATGTCGGTAATCTATAAAATAACTCCTGGCTGACAGTGCTGGTGATAATGGCAAAGCGGCCGAGGAAACTCCTGTCTGCTTGACTGCGCCTTGCTTGAACAAAAGGAAACCTCCAGAGTCGGGAGCTGATTACTCCTAAGACTGTATTTACGAAGCCGATCGTAAAGAAGAAATAACTTGGGGGTTTTAGTCGCGGATTTTTTTTTTTTTTTTTTTGCCTGGGGCCTCCCCTTTTTTTTTTTTTTTCCCTTTTTTTTTACCTGGGGTCCCCTCTCTCGCAGCCCGAGCGCTGCTACCCCTCGGCCGAGAGAAAGCGAGCCGACCGGGAAAACCCCGCAGTTTTTACCCAACTCGAAAAAAAGCCAGATCTCAGCCACTTCCATCATCTCGGAGCTTAATTTAGCTCTGGGCACCGCCTGAATTAGCCCCAAACGCTCCCAGTAAAAGGCAAGAATCCCAGCCTAAGCCCAGCGGAGGGGACAGGCACGGGAGAAGGGGAGGGGAGAGGGGAAAGCCAGCTTCCCCGAGTCATCCCTACTTCCCCACATCGGCTGCAGCCGGCATTAAGGTTTGAACCATCCCAGACAAAACCTGGGCACCGTCAAAGCCACGCAAGGCTCTGCTGGCTTGGTTTTGGGGTTTGGATTTTTTTTTTTTCCTTTTTTTTTTTTTTTAAAGAGAGGGGTTGAAAACTTGAAAGCTCGAGGAAAATAATTTAAAACCTGGGTCCCGTTTTATTTTCTCCCTTTTTTTTTTTTTCTATTAAGTAAAATAAAATGGGCGCGTTTGCAGCAGGCAGGCGTGCACAAAGCAATGTTCACTGAAGTCTAAAAGCATTCGGCCAAGGAAAACTGACAAGACGGACTAATGAACCGTAGAGACGGGAAGAAAATAGCCAGTATTTGCTAGATTTCAAACCCTCTCTGTCTTCCCCGGACCACCTATCTCGGATTTTATTATTATTTTGGTAAACGGCTCCAGCCATTCCTTTCCTAAGCCACCAAGAAGCCAGCGATTCACGGATACCACTTCTATTATTGTAAAGGGTAAATAAAATAAAGACAAAAATTAAAAGCGACAAGAAACAGGTCGAGTTTGCAGGCGATGCTTTTACAAGCTCATCTCGCCAGGTCGAATCCGGGAGCAAGCCTTAATGAAGCAATAATAGCCACATTATTCAAAAATTTTCATTTCGATGGAAATTTATCTAAAAGGGACTTAATCATATGCAAATAATAAAAGGAGGCGTAGTGACCCAGCGAGCGATCTGCATACAAATTTCAGCGTGTGCGGCGTTGGCGAGATCATACCTGATCTGTTAGATTTGCTGATCTTGTTATGTCTTCACTGTCCGATTTTGATCCGCCCTCTCTATCGTCTATGACCAAATCGATAGGCATTTTTCCTTTCAAACAGCTAATATACCGGTGGCAGAAATTGTCACATAATTCGTGTACCTACATTATGACAGAAGTTAAAAAAAAAAAGGGGGGGGGGAAGGAAGAGGAAAAAGCAAAAAAAGGGGTGGGGGAAACGGA
>NW_008794078.1:1022107-1024244 GCF_000699145.1 Aptenodytes forsteri
AGGAAGGAGAAAAAAGAGGGGGGGGGGGGGGGGGGGAGAGAAGGGAAAAAGAAAAAAAAGGGGTGGGGGAAAAGGAAGAAAATATAATCAGGAATACGTAAGTACAATTGACAAGTGCAACCAGTCTCCCCCCTTCACCCCTGTGACATCAAAAGTCCTAAATAGGGGAAACACACTGCAATTATCCCCCCGAGACCTCTAGACGCATCCAGAATTAGGAATAACTTTCTTTTCTCGCAAAATAGAGATATCCCAGAAAATTGACAGTGACAAGATGATTCACAGGCTACAACATATTCAACACCCGTGTTAAATTCATCTGCTCCCGGAGTTGTGGCCATTAGAGAGGTGACCTGCATGGGTGACATTTAAGGTAAACTATTTAATTTCATCCAGTTATTTCATCATAAGCCCTTTCCAAAGGGGTATGAGGACAGAAAAAAGGATTAAAAAAAAATCCCGATGCACTGGGCTGAAATACATTATAGGCATCCATGCCCTGAAATCCCCCGTCGCTCTGATAGACTCGTACCTGAGCCGCCTCTATTAATGGGCAGATTTAAACACATTTCGGGTAGAGCGAGAACAACCTGCCAGTTATGGTTAGATAAAGTGGCTGAGGCTCCCGAGAAACTTTTCAACTATTTAAAAACCTCTCAAAATGTTTATTTTTAGGAGAAAGGGAATTCTCTTCTAGGCCAGCTATCAATGACACGTAAAAAATCCTCAGGAAACCAGAGTGCACTTCCAATTTAATGTGAGCTCGGATGACACCGCCTTCTTAGAAATTAGCATTCTCCCTCCTAAGATTTCTAAAATAGCCAGCAAAAACCCCTGCATTTAGGCTGCAATCTCTTTCTTCTGCTCGGAGGTGTACAATATTCCCAGGAACAAGAGACAGACACAACTATCAATTCTGCTTTGTCTCTGCAAAATGTTACAGGACAATCCGTGCCCTGAGCCTGACCTGCAGATGGCTCTTAAAAAAAAAAAAAAAAAAAAAAAAATACATTCCCCACTCCAGCTCACTGCAACCAAAGTCTCTACCTCACCACCACCAAGAAAAAATAAATTTATTTGGGTTTTTTTTTAACCATAATTTCAGGGGCTTGGCTGAACCAACCATTTCGAGTCTCATCTGCGGCACCATAGAACTGCAACTATTTATACAAAGCCAGCAAAGTATTACAATGAACACAAGGCCTGGGCGTTTGAGAGCCCGGTTTTAGAGGCTGAAATTGTAATTAAACTGCGAAGAGAAATGGACGCCAAGATTGGTCTTGACACTAATTACCAGAAAGAAAGACATTTATGCAAATTCACCAGAAGCCTGAACTTCAGCAGTACTGAAACGGAGGAGGAAGAAAGAGAGAGAGAGAAAGAGAGACAAAAATTACCTTCTCTAATTCCAACAGATGAAACCTTAATACTTGTATGGCTTGAATCATCTGCAAAGATACAAACAACACGAGTATTTATCTCATTCCTGGATTTGGGGATATTTCCCACAGCCGCCCCTGCCGCACTTTGTAGCTTGACTTTTCTCTAGTAGTAAATAAAAAGTTGTTTTGATTTATGGCAATAACACTAAAACTTAATAGCGGTGGCTTTGTGCGCTGTTTAACGAGACGCGATCTAGAGTTAACCAAAAAAAAAAAAAAATCCCTATTGCAACGAAGCAACTAAATTATACGGATCATAAACATTTCTTTAAAAAAAAAAACAACCACCACCACTCTAAACACCATCGCTGGCTCCTCGCTTTGCGAAAGCGAGAGCAAGACTCCTACAGCGGAGGCAAAATATTTGTTTATCCTTAAGGGAGGGGGGGGGGAAAAAAAAAAGAGAGAAAAGACCTCATTTTCGGCGAGTTAGCCAAGGGTGCATCTCCAGCCACAGCAATCCTCTACATTTCCCATCGAGCTGCTTAAAAGGTGCGTGGAGGGGCTGGCTACGGTGTGGATAAATCCACGCTCCCCTCGGGCAGGCGAGCTCGCCATCGAGCTCGCAAGCTCCCCTTCGGATGGGGCTTTCTTTATGTATATCCTTACAGGATTTTTTTTACTTCCACGCAATTACCGCACCGTCTTTACTTGTAATTACAAAAATCATCATCATAATAATAATTTAAAAAAAA
>NW_008794078.1:1024318-1025167 GCF_000699145.1 Aptenodytes forsteri
GGGGGTGGGGAGAGGAAGAAGTGTTGTTAACTCTTACCAAGTTATCCAGTTCAGGATTAGAGTAGAGGAAAAGTTTCTCTGCTCGGATCTAAAGATAAGAAAGGGGAGGAAAGGGGGGAGGGGGGGGAAATAATAAAAAAGATTTGAAATATGGAAGCAGAAAAAGCAGACGTTATTATTTCTTGCTTCATTACACTGTCGGGTCCATTATGTAACCTTTCGTGCAAAGCCCTGACTGCTGGATTTAGTACATCGGCCGAACACTTGAACAAGTGAATCAAATACACCGAAAAATACCTCCGGAGCTTCCCGGGCAGAGCCCCGGCCCGGCTCCTGGGAGCCGCGCAGCGGAACTCCCCGCCTGGGCGCAGACCGCTCCGATTAATTCATTTCTTTAGGGGGGTGGTAAATGCCGAGATTTCCCGATTTTTTTTGTTTTTTGTTTGGTTGGTTGGGGTTTTTATTTTTTTTGCCTCTTGCAGTAAGAGAGGGGGGAGGGGGAAACGCGCATCTTTAGCTCAACAGAGACTTGTTTTTCTCGTTACGATTTTTTTTCCCCTCTTTTTTTTCTTTTACTGTTTCAACCCGGTTTTGCTGACCTGTTTGGCGAACACTGCTATGTCTTCATTGAAAGACTCAGAGGAGCAAACATCGCCTCCCGCTACCCCGGGCTCCCTGGGTGTGCATGTAGCTAATTCACATTTCTCAAAAATCAGTGCTAAAAGAGGGAACAGGGGGTGTCTGAAAGAAAATACAACAGTCACACACACAGAGGGGAAAAAAAAAAAAAATACCATAACGAAACAAAAAAACCCCCAAACACAACAACAGTAGTGCCGCAGCAGCGTG
>NW_008794078.1:1025959-1026952 GCF_000699145.1 Aptenodytes forsteri
GCCCCTCCGCCCCCCCGGAGCTCCGCAGCCCCGACCCGCGGGGGGAACCAGGTGCTTTTGGGCTCTTCCCAGCCTTAAAAGCCTCCCCGGGAGAAAGGCTGCGTGTGCATCTGGCTCCCTCGGCCGTTTAATAATTTAAATAAATAAATAAGCGTGGGCACACACACACGTATATATGTATATTTATAACAGGGAGTTCATTTTTTTTCCCAGGGCTTCATACTTTTTTTTTTTTTTTTGGATACCGTACACCCCTGAGTTTTAACCAACCCTACACATTTCTGATAAACCGATAAAGAAACCGAACGACGTGATTTTTTTTTTTTTCCTTTTATTCCCTCCCCCTTCTCCTCACTGTTTGGAGAGCGATTTTAAAAGGCTCTTAAACTTCCCTTCAAACTCAAGACGGGCAGATTCATTTTAAAAGCATCTGCCGCCCAATGTAACCCATCAGCTCCCATCGCAACGGCCTAGAAACTGCTTTGCAAGCTGCCGCATTGAGAAGCATTCAATGCTGTCGGATAAAAAGTTAAAAAAATTAAAAATTAAAAGAGAAAAAAAAAAAAATTAAGAGAGTTGAGAGAAGCAGCTCCTGAGTTTTCTCCTTCATAACGCAAGGAGAGGCGAACAAGGCGGAAAGTTGGGCGAAGCGCTCCAAACTCTCCCTGCTCCCAAACTCCGTGCAGAGATTTACCACCCGGCGCAGGTTGCGCCCTGGGAATATTATTTTTCTCCTCCTCCTCCTCCTCCTCCTCCCCAAAAAAGAATGCCGCCCCTCCAGCAAACTCCGGCTCCCATTTTCCGGAGCCCCCGCGGCTCCCCGTGCCAGGGGGACCCCAGCCCTCCCTCCCGCCTTTTAAAAATAATAACAACACTAATAATAACACAAATGAAGAATACGGCCCTTTTCCGCGCAGCGCTCCCCATCCCACCCTTCCCCATCCCGCGCAGGAGCAGCCCGGCCCGCGCACACCCACCCTCTCCCCCTCTCTC
>NW_008794078.1:1027765-1028053 GCF_000699145.1 Aptenodytes forsteri
GGGGGGGAATCCCCATCCCCAAACCTCCCAAACCCTCCTCGTGAATGCCAGCGGTTCACGAAGCCCAAGTCTCCCTCCGCTAAACTTTTCCCGCTGAGCAGAAGTCAGGTACCTAACCCAGCCAGGATGCAAAAAGTTCAGCAGCGGAAAAAAAAAAAAAAAAGCGATTTTGGGGGTTTCCAGCAATTCCACGCGAACGCACTTTTAAAGCCGAAAGGCTGGAAACGTTTGCCCGGGCTCTCGGGATTTTGGGAATGCCTTTTTTTTTTTTTTTTTAAGGGTTTTCTT
>NW_008794078.1:1028074-1028973 GCF_000699145.1 Aptenodytes forsteri
AAAGCTAACGCGGTTCCCAGGCAGCGGGGGAAACGGCCACTTTTCATCTATTAAAAGCGAAGGTGTGAATAAACACTTTTAAAGATCCCTGACACTTGCTTGGACAGAAAGAGTAAAAGGCAAGTTGTCAGCAGAGGAACTTTCCTTCCCAACCAGCACTCGGAGGGGCGGCAGGCAAATTAGGCAAGAAAACTTCTTTCCAGGGCTTTTCCCCTTCCCCAAATCCCTGCTCGCCCGACTCCGGCTGATTTCCACCCCCCACCCCCCAAAAAAAACTTCAATTTAGGAGGTAAAGTTGGAAAAAAAAAAAAAAAAAAGGAGATCGCATCCAAAATACAAACAACAATACACATGGCAGTGCATGCTGGTAACCTCTAATTCAAATTAAAGTGACTTTCTTTTTAAAAGAGCTTTTTTTTTTTTTTTTTGCCTATTGCACTGCACCTTTTGTGACCGAATATAAAAAAAAAAAGGGGGGGGGGGGAGGAAAGGGGGAAAAAAAAAAAAAAAAAAAAGAAAAAAAGTTGTGTTTACTCCCAGCTAGAAGTTATCTTCCGAAACTGAAGCGGTATATCATCACTAACACAGCAAAACGCTCAGAGACATGCACACATTCAAATATTTCAAGCACTGGTGACTTTAAAAAAGACATCGGTAGGACTAGAGCTACAAAACCAACAAATACAGAGGCTCGGACAAATTCACTTACATGCCTGCATGTCATTAATGTATAGAAAGCTTGCCTTTTCCGTGAGAGATCCGGGATGGGGAGTAAAAATATCAAGAAAATATCAATATATACAGGTTTTAAGCCTACAAGCACGACTGATAAATCCTCCCGCTCCAGGACACCGCTTTGTGCCCCTGCTCCGAAGAGGAGGGGGGGGGGGGGGGGGGGG
>NW_008794078.1:1031092-1031584 GCF_000699145.1 Aptenodytes forsteri
CCACAGGCGTGAGGTTGATCTCTCTTATTTATTTACCCCGGGGGAAAGGCGCTCGGTAACGATTCCCCGTCTCGCAGGTCCCTTGCAGGGGGAGGCTGCAGCTTAACTCCCAGAGATGCAATCCCCTCCTCCCCCCATCCCTTTTTCCTTCCCCTCCTAAAAAAAAAAAAAAATTAAGGGGGAAAAAAAAAAAAACCAACAAACCCCAACTCAACCCAAACAACCCAAGAAAAACCTTTCAAGCGCCTCTACCAGGCCTTTATAAGATTAATTCAGCGCAACCCAGCCTAGAACACTTTTACAATGTAATTACAGTCGTACAAATTGTTTGCCCAAACCTCATTCTGGATAAGGATTTTACAATTAGCAAACAGTTATTACTCTTAGGGCTTGCTGCGGGGAATCGCGCCGCGCGCCTCTCCGCTTTTTTTTTTTTTTTTTTTTTTTTTTTTTTTTTTTTTTTTTTTTTTTTTTTTTTTTTTTTTTTTTTTT
>NW_008794078.1:1032547-1035166 GCF_000699145.1 Aptenodytes forsteri
AAGTTATGGGGGCCTTTTATTAATTAAATGGAGGGCTTCATAAAATATTCCCAATAAAATTTACGGTTGTCTTAAAACTTTCTAAACACCGCTATAAATTTTTTTAATAAAATTAACCGGGAAATGAGTTACTGGCCGGGATTTTTGTCACTTCAGCTTCTCCGGCAGCGGTGCCGGCGGAGGGGAGGGAAGGCACGCACACACAAAAGGAGCCTTTCAGGGACAAAAGTTGCGGCGGCTGCCAGGTTTACCCCGCGGTGGCACCTCGGGGCAGCCCGGGCGAGGCGAAGCGGAGCCGACCTGAGCCCCTGCCCGGCGGCGCCCTCCTATTTCACCCTACGGTTAGACAATTCCAGCCTAAAATCCCCAGAATCACCCCAGAGCCAGGCAGCACGATAGTGTTGGGGTTGGGCTTTTTTGGTTTGGGGCTTTTTTTGCTCACACGATCTAGGCGCCACAAGTCCATTTGTATTAATTTGGAAGCGCTGCTCCGCTCCGGTGTTCGCAGCGGTACCTGTATTTAGCCCAGCTGCCCGCCGCATTTCTTTACTCCCTGCCTATGCCAAGCCTTCTCCCTTTGCTATTGATACTGCTGTACTTCTCGTTGAATGAAATTATTATTGTTATTATTAATAATAATAATAATAAAATTGCTGGGTAAAACTCTGGCTGCTTAATTAAAGAAAAAAAAAGCTGCTGGACTGTTTTGCATCTGAAGGATTGAGCTGTTGTGCCGTCTACTGGGCGACGGGGAAACTACAGCCAGAAATGCCTTCAAACTTTCTGCGGGAGCAAAGTACAGTTTTCGGCAATTTGGAGGGGCCGGAGGCGCCAAATTTCTCGGTGGTAGAAGAAGAAAAGCGACCCCGGACAGAAAAGCCGTAGACGCAATTATTATTTCCTTCGGCTACACCTGTATAATTGTATAAAAACTCCACTTTCAAATGCTCGGGGTTTTATTGACTGCAGAGCGCGAAGCAATCGGCTGCATTAAGTAAGGGGGGATACGGTAAAGATGGTTTGAGTTTACCCGTGGGAGGCGGTTGGACATTAGCTAAATATGTAGGAGAGGGGGGAAAAAAAAAATAAAAAAAGAAGGGGGTAAATATTTGCGGATGGTTTAAAATCTTCCCCTCCGCCACCAGCCGGCTGCAGCCGTGGGGCAGCGGGAGCGCTCCCAGCCCGGGCAGCTCCCACCCCCGAGGATGCTCTCGGAGGGGAGCAAAGGCAATCCGGTCTGGTGCCTCGATAGCAGCCCCTCTTCGGTGGGGCAGCAGGAGGGGGGTTTGCGCCGGCACAGCGTTAGTCTCGGCTCAGACGAAGCACACACGTTGCCGTTTTGAGTCCCCGAGCCTTTGCCCGTGCCCGAGCCGCGGGGGCTCCCGGGCGGATGCAGGCAAGCCGGGTAATTCCCCTCTCCCCTCTCCCTGCCCGCTTGGCTCTCCCCTCCGGGGCGCCTGGGATGCTCTCCTCCAAAAAACAAAGTTCAAGAAGAGACGCAAAAAAAAATTGGGTTTTTTTTTGTTTTTGTTTAAATAAACCCCCACCTTTAAAAAAAAAAACAACTTGACTTTTGCGGGACGAGAGGCGCAGAGGGGCTGCGAAATGCAAAGCCTTTGTCGTATTTACAGAGAGTGTCAGCAGCCGACTGTACATTTAGATAAAAATCTAGCAGCCTACGTGAGCTCAAAGGAGTTTTTCAAAGCGAAGATCTCTAAGCGTCCCTTCTGAAGCCACACGTATGCACGCACGTAGCCTAAAAAGCCGGAGACACCCACGTAGCTGAACAATAGGGTTTTCTAAATATGTTAAATGAAGGTATAAGCAAACCCCTCTGCCACTTGTAGCCGACCAACTCCGACAGCTCTCTGCCTTCAGAGCCACTTGCCAGAGTTCAACGGAGGGTGACATTAGCCTAAAATATTCGATACCTTTTTTTCTGGAGACTTTCCCCACTTCTGCTGGGCTAAGTTCAGCTCCGAGCTCGTCTCTGCGGGTAAAATTGCTGTCTTTGAAGGAAAACAACAACCTGCCTGATTTTTTATCAGCAAGGGACCACGGATACTTTCTCAGAGTACATAAAGCAGAAATTAAATGATCCCGTGCCCCTGGTATAAAAAGTCGAACGAAGTCTCTCGCCCTTTTGAATGAGCCCGAAAGTACTTGCGACATAGTACGAGAAGCAAATTAGCGAGTAACAAAATAATACCCCAATTTCAAACCACAGGGAATTGGATATTGGTATCTGACAGTACCTCGGCTGAACTAGAGCGAAGCGGAGTCTTGTCCGAGCCTTTCCATTTGACGTTTTCCTCCAAACTAATTTTCAATATTGCTCCATTCCTATTACCTAACCCCGTATTCAGCTCGGCTAACGAGCCCATTACAGAACTATTTCGGCTTGCCTCCGATGCCGATCGCAGAGGACGGGCATTAATGGGAGCGGGGATCTGGGGTTGTTAAGCACGGTGGGACGGGAGGAAACCTGGGGGCTCTCTGAAGGCTCGGCTTGCCCTTCAAGCCGCGGAGATGGGTTTCTGCAAACGATACCATCTGGGTAAATTGGGGTATGAATCACCCACGCTTTATACATTAAAAAAAATAAGGAGCAAAGCTCTG
>NW_008794078.1:1035348-1036079 GCF_000699145.1 Aptenodytes forsteri
ACCCCCACCGGCACCGGCAGCGGGCACCGACCGGCGCCTGGGCGTGCAAGGGGCCGGGGAGGCAGGGGAGCGTGCCAGGGTCCCCGCAAGCCCCTGCTCCAAGAGTTACCAGCTCCCCCCGGGACAGCACACTCCGCCGCTATCTGCATCTGTGGGTGCATTATCATAGACTTTTGCATAACTGCATATTGACTTTACTAAATGGATCTGCAGAGCTATTTAAACATCTCTCTCTTCCACCCGCAAACAATTCTCTCGGCAAGAAAAAAAAAAAAAAGGGCTGCAAAAGAGCTTCAAGTTGCTCTTGCTCCTTCGTTTTGAAGCATTTATTAGGGCACAAGTGGCTCACCTCTAAGCGGTTTGGATCCGACTTGGTGCGTGTGAGTGCAGGCAAGCAGAGGGGATCTGCAGGAGCACGTGTGACAGCCGGGGTGGGTGGCTGTTGTTCACTTTGGGGTCTTACAGGTGAGCACGTGGACGTACGTGTCTCTCTATTTCTGAGCTCCCTTGGATAATTTTTGGCCAGCTACGATGGCCGTGAGAAAAGCGTGTGTGGGTATGTGTGCGCGTGTGCACACGAAGGGCTGCTCTAAGGACAACTTAGGAAAAAAACCCTCCTTGTTAACCACTTTTAAAACCTCCCTTGGAGGAGAGGCACTCAAACGTGGCGTCCCCCTTTCCCTCCCAGTAACAGCAGTCCCACGCAAGCCACGTCAGCCCCAACCCCCAAC
>NW_008794078.1:1036559-1062097 GCF_000699145.1 Aptenodytes forsteri
CCTCCGCAGCCCCGCAGCCACGGTGGGGGCAGCCCCACATCGTGGCTTGGCCCCCCGGCTGCTCCCTGCCGGCCTCGTGGGTCTGTGACGAGGGGCCGGCAAGACGTGCAGAGGCCGAGCCAGGCCCACGTGCTGGTTTCAGATGGGAAACTCCGACAGCCTGGGGATCCGGAGCATCCTGCACGATGACGTGACGCTAACGGTCATTTTCTGTGGCTTGTTTAAAGGCTTCATAGAAGGATCTGCAGGGATCTGCAGTTGTCAAAGGGAAACCCCAGTCAGAAGAACCCACCAAGATGCATCAAGAGAGCATTTTCTTCCAGCTTACCCCACTGAACACTTTTTTTACCTCGAGGATGTTAGCTTTGCTTGAGAAGCTGTAATTGCACTTTAAAGAAAATGCTCTCCTGCTCTTACCCTCAACTTAGTTGTGGGAACAAGACAAGAAATCAGATAGGCACGCAAACTCTGCAAAGGGAGTATTTTTTACATGGAACCAGAGAAACATCTCGTAGAGCAATCAGCTCAGCTCTCCTCAACTGCAACAGTATTTTCTTGCATTTAGTAGACTTTAGACCAGTCGAATACTCTGTATTTTAGCTAGGAGGGCTCTTGGCATGCTTTGAGGGGGACTATCCCACCATTCAACCTTTCAGTTCAAATTTCCAAAGATATTTTGCTGCTTCTCTCAACACCACAGTGACTACAGTCCACACAAAATTTGGCACCTAATTCCTGCCAGAGATATAAACCATCTTTAGCAAACATGGGCAGTAAGCCACACTTCAGGAGTTCCCTACCAAACCAAGTCTCGTTGAAAGTCACCGGGATTAAGTGCCTAAGTCACCTTTTGACAAGGGCTGTACCTTTCTGAAGGTGGATATGCATCGTAGTGCTCGTAGACGTGACCGAAGTAGCTTTGAACCTCTCTGTTGTGGAGCCAACAAAAACATGTCAGCAGGCTCTACCCACCCAAGTGGTTCCCAGGCGATTTTGGGGACACTGAATTCTTTGCCTCACCCCTCTTCTTCCCTCAAAACACTGCTTTTGTGCCTCTCTGGATGCAAACAGGAGCAGAACGGAGTCAAGTTTTCCAAGATGCATTTACCCCCTGTCAGATAAAGGTGAACCATGGAGATGCACTAGCCTGGCTATCGCTTCAGTCCCCCTCTCCATTTCTACCACCCCTTTTAATTTGATCTTGCTTGAGTGCACCCCCTGAAACGGGACCGCTCAGCCAAACGGTGTGTGACGGCTTGCGGCATCGGGGGTGCCACCGTAGCAGCCGAACATCTTACGAGCATGTGTGCGAGACAGGAAATCCTCATTCCACGGCCAGAGCACTTGAAGCACAGAAGGTTTTCAAGGGACTCAACCAAGAAACTACACGGTGACGCAAGGAACGGAGGCGAGATGCCTTGCCTCTTGGGCCTCCGCTTGAAGACAAGCTGTTCCCATCCCTCTCTTCATTAACTCATAAATAGCAACTCTGGACCTTGCCCAGATCTCTCCCCCCACAGAATATCTTGCTTTAAATTATTCTTCCCATATCATCCTAGATCATATTTCTTCTTTTATGTTTCCAAGTTGAAGTTTATTATAGTTTATTACAGTCGTCTGCATTGCTGATCATTTGTAACCCTTTCTATTATTTTCCTGTCCTTGCTAGTATTTGAAATGCTTCTTACTTTGGTCCTCTTTTCAAATTCTATTACTATACTGCTCACCCCATGTTTCCACCAAGCCCATTCTGCCTTGCTTCTGTTCTCGCCAAACTTGAGGCCGCTGCTGCTCCTTCTCCTTTGCTGTACAGCACCACCAGATTAATTTTTTTTCAGCCTTTTCCATACACACTACGCCTCTCTGTTGATGAAGAGACCCTCACCGGGTTTCAGCAGTGCCAGCCACGTTGTCCTTGCCATTAGTGTTACATTTCTAGTTATTCTTGCTTCTTCCCAAAGCCTTTGAAGTCGTGTAGAGACAATTTGATTCATTAGTACACTCAGTCTTGCAGTAACTCTAGCTTCTGCTGTAGTTTCTGTATTAGAAGCACATGTTGGGTCTATAAGTTAGGGGAAAGCTCCCTATGCAGTTCAAATTCTGCTTTAAAAATCTTTGCCTCGCTAAACTCGAATGGCTGGTGGCTTTCTGCCCTGGGTTTCCGTACCTGGGAATGCCACCTCCTCCTTCCTCCCTTCCTCCCTACTGGGATGACAAACCCTCGTGAGCAACATGCTTTCTCTTTCTGTGCGTCTCTGGACTGGAAGACTTTATGACAGTTATATATGTTTGCAGTTCTCGTCACGGTTTTCCGGAAGAGCTGCTGTTATCCCGAATATTTCCTTACTGAGATGTCACTTAGCTTCACGTAGGCTGAGATCCATCGGCAGCACTCTTCACTAGACGTCCTTACGTCCTTATGTCAAGGCACCTTCGTTGGCCTTGTTGGGTCAGGAGGCAGATAACCGCCTCATTTCTTCTTCTGGCCATCGGGGTGTTGGGCCAGGCTCCTCCATGAGGGACCACCTGAAAGGATCTCTTGCCTTCTTGACTCAGGTGGCTCCTCCCAAAGCTGTGTGCCATGTACTATTCCTAAAAAGCGACAGTGTGGGCATTGAAGATATAAAATGTGGCTTGACACACATTCCTTGCTTAGCCTTCTTGTGCTGTCCTGCTGCTATGCTTTGCCTCCACAGAGCGTGGCTCTTGGGTCTTCACCTCCTTTGATTGCTTCTTCACTGCCCGGTGGGTTTGTGTGTTCCTCCAAACGCACGATGAGACCGTCACAAACAGCCACTAACTCTCAGAGGAACTTTACCTCATGAGTGTAATAAAAACCATAGTGTTTCAAGTAAGAGACCTCCTAAGAAAACGCTACCACAGGACCACTTGTTGTTCGGGGCATGTAGTTTATTCCATTCCCTCTTTCCACTTTCCAGTGCTTTTTCTAAAGCTCTTCTTACCTGCCTGTCTCTTAATATGGAATTTGTTTAGGAAGCCAAGCCTGCCTGCCTCATGTTTTCCCTTGGATCTGTTCCCTGCTCCTAGCCAAGGTTGCCTATGGATCCTGCTTTGAAGTTCTTCTGCGACACATTGGCTGCACTTGGTGGCTCTTCCCTCAGCTGACGTCACCTCGGGGGTCCCCCTCCAGCGGGCTGAGAGTCGCATCGCCTCCACTTGCTTTGATCAAAATGAAATCCATTTACAAGCGCCTGACGAGCCGGCACAAACAGGCCCACAGGTTTCTAGCCAAAAGTAGCCGACATAAAAATATCCCAGCTTTAACTTTGGTTGAGTCCTTAAAGTAGCTAAGATGAGGCAAAGCCCAGAAGAAAAAACATTTCATTTCAATTTACGAGCACTTTCTGTTTGTTTAGCTCAAATGAATCCCTCATCATCAATTAAGCAAAATCAATGTAAGATCGGTTTAAATCAAAGTAAGTGTCCATACTGGGTTTTACCTCTGTATTTTAAAAAGTTAATTTAAAATTACAGTTCAAAGCGCTTTCCTGCTTGGAAAAGGCCCGTTTCTAGACACCAGCTGGGTGCTGACTACAAATGGTGTTCAGCTCCAGCAGGTCTGGGTGAAGACGGCAGAAGCAGTTGGATCTCAGCGAGGCTGGAAATCAGACTCGATCCCAGCACCTACGGCGATTCAGCCTGCACGTCCTTCAAATCCCGATAAAACCTGGCTTTCAGTTGCTGTTCCAGTGAGCTGAAGCGGGTGGTCTCTGTGTTAGAAAAGTTCGTTTTTCTTTGTGATTATATTGTGAGGCTCTGCTTGTGTTTGTTAAGTTGTTTTCCTGAACTCAATAAGCACAGCAATCGTCTAGGAGTAAAAATGAGTGGTTTCAGCCCAGGAGATTACCGTACACTTTACTAAATTTTCCCCTTTCGAGTATTTGTAACTATCGAGGGCTACGTTTCAGCAAATCCTCTTCAAAGGAAGGAAGGAAGGAGGGTGTTTGCAGCCGGACAACTTTGTATAATCCATCTTTTCTTTAAAACCTCAAGCCCAACCACAAGGAGGACAGGTCCGACCTCGGACAAGTTGTAGAAAACACAGTTTGAAATAAAACATGTTTGAAGCATTAGGGAAGTACCTTCTCCATGTGCTCAGTTCTTTGCTTCCCACCCATTTCCCAAACAGTTTGCCTCCCTAATCCATACATATGCCAGATGTGTGCTGGCACTCGCACACACGTGCCAGCTGTGCCCCGGCATGCACCCTCCTCCCTACACAAAGCCACCCATCGCCCCACCGGCTTCTCACCCGCAGGAGGGGGATAGCTTGAATTTCTTTCGATATTTCCTTCTTTTGATTGGTTTTCTTCTTTGCTGTTGAGCCTGTAATTCAGTTTTGCTGCCCCAAATGGTTAACCGCATAGTGGGAAGCTATGAAACACGCCCTGAAGTGTTTGGTTGTACCGCCACAGCCTCCCGTTTTGACGCCCAGTTCCCCCCCCCGGCTAAGACCCACAGAAATGATGGGTTATCAAATACCTCTGGGATTATTGGCAGAACTGTTACCTTGCCAAAAAGAGGGTGCAGGCTTTCATGATGGGAAGAAAGTTCTGGAACAGAGAGAATTTGAGCTCAGCGTCACGAGGCATCAGACAGCCAACCTGGTCCCTTCACTTTCGCACCCAGTGGAATCTCATTCCCAGGCTGGTTTTATGTCGGCACGGGGACACACAGGCAGAATTTATGCCCACCAGTGTGCATTAACTCCTGTCCTGACCAGTACTAATTACCGCTAATTATGTGGGACAGTGTTAATTCTTTTAGCAGCGTTACTGCTGGCCTTACACTTCTGAAAGTGCCTTTGCGTGAGGTAGCTTACTTTGAAAAGATATATGTGCGGGGAATAAATATAGAGTAGCTAATACACTGTAAATTTACACCACTGGATAGCGGGCTTTAAAGTCTCTAAAACACGGAGGTCTCTGGGCACAAAGACAGACAAACCCTTGAGTAAGAACTACTCCATAGAAAGGGTGGAGGATCACCCTGTGTGATCCTGGGAAAGTAATTTTGATCTGGCATTTCTCTTCTGTAAAATTGGAAAAATAATATGTCCCTAACCCTCTCAGGGGTATAATATTTATTTTCTCTGCCTTGCCAATCATTCTTTTTGCTTTTAAAAAATATTCTCCAAACCCTAATTGTTTTTATGTGTTTGCAGTATAAGACATAAAAGACATAAAACCATCATATTTTTCTATACTGTATTTTCCCCATTGTGTTGTACTGTTACCACGAGCACTTTGCTGTGCAGAGGCTCGGCTATTTGCTGAGAGGACAAATTAAGACATCTAAAGTGCTTCAGCATCTTGGCTGAGTGGCACCGCAGAGCTGGAAGGTATCATTAGGCCAAATGGCTCTTTTCTGTGGGAGTGAGAAGCCCAGATTTTTCAATGGATTAAGGAAAACCGGTTCACGTTCCTCTGTGCCCCCCATCCTGCAAATATAGGGCAGGAGACCGTGGCTTTGAATCACTGAGTTCCCTTCACTCCCTTTGGTCCGGGCATTTCTTTCATGACTTAGATGTCAGGGTCAAGCCTGGGAAGTCAGGAGACGTCAGATGGTCCCGGTCCACGCGGGCATCAACATCTCTGCACTTCAGCTCGGTTATTTCTCCTTCCAGAGTCTGCACAGTCATCGCTAGGGCTCAGCAACATTGTCCTGGATGGTCTCATTGACGTCGCCGTCTCCTTCAGCAAGAATGCTGTAAGTTGGGAGGCTTTGCTGTTAGACCCACTAACGCCTGGTCCCTTTAACACCTGGCAAGGGGCTGGTGCCCACCAGTCTGTCAGATCCATGCAGAAGGGGCAAAAAAACATAGCAGAGGATCTGGCTCATTCATCGTTAAATGGTTAAGTGGATCCATGAGGATTCCCAGCTCTTGGAAGTTTTTCTTAGCGGCAGGTCACGGTGTGCCAGTGTCAGGGGTGCGCTAGTGCTGACAGACGAGCGATGTTTCGAAATCTGCCAGTGAAAGGCTGACTTGGTACCCTGCCAGGCTGCACGAGCTGCCGCTCCTCCGCGTAACCGGTGTACGCACCGAGCCAGGCTGTCTCTGCCTCCAAGGGCTTCCCATCTTTGGATGGGACCTTTGCCTACCAGTCCCTCCTTCAGTCTCACCCGCAGTCGGTGATGTTTTGTCTGCTTCTCCCATCACTGGCATTTCGTTGCTGCTGGCTTTTCCCCGGTGACGGAGCGGATGGGTCCGGGTAGACGTGGCAGCACAGCGCTGAGAGCCAGCTCCTGCAGCGTTGGTGCACTGGTGATCTCTGGGGCTTCTGAAGCCACCCCAGAAACGATCTCCGTGTCCATAGTCCCTAAAGACGTCCCAAAGAGATGCTTCCCCCCTTCCCCTCCAGAAGTAGTAGGTTGGGTCACCCTTTCCCTGGCATCACTCACCACACTGGAAACACTTATTCCAGCCTTTCCCGCTGCTCTCGCAGCAATGCCCATGCCAGGCTCGGGGGTCTCCAACCGCAGGCAGGCTGCCTCTTCCCCGGGCTCCTTTCTCCAGGGCCTGCGTGCTATATTGGGTTTGTTTTCATCCTTTCCCTGACCATTCGGCTATTTGGAAGCATTTTTCTGGGCATTTCTCTCAACAATATGTCCAGTAAGCTGGAATCAGATGTGCCACAAATGTTGTTTTAACTAAGTCATCTTTTATATCTGCAGATGGATGCCAAGGTTCTCGACTCTGCATAAAGCAATTACCCATCTGCTTTTCAGTTTTTTAGGTGGAAGAACAGGAGCCTTGTTTGTCCGATGACAGTAGTACGCAAACATGCATCACTGCTTTCAGTGGCCTGGACGTTTGGCTGCCTCCTCTGCTGCCCTCCCCTCCTACTTTTACAAATAAGGGGCAACATTTGGCCATTGCATTCAAATTGAACTTCTGCGCTCACTTCTCTCTCAGTGCCTAAAATTTTAGGCTTAATTAAAAAGAATAAGGGAGGGAGGCTGCATTTTCATCAAGTTATTTCCCTTTTCCACTTTTCCCTATCTGCCCGTGACACTTTCTCACAGCAGCTCCCTGCAAACCAGCACCTGCAAAGGCTCAGGTGAGGGGAACGGGACGGCTTATTCTTTCGCTTCCCCCAGTTTTAACTCACTTATAATTGTACCGACTTCAGCAGGGCTGCCCTGATTTATGGGGCTGTAAGCGGTGGGACCACTGTCCTTTCCTACTCCCTGCCGGAGAGCCGGGGAGAGACAAGCAGCTTCCAAGAGGCTTGTTGGTTCGTGTTCATTAACAGCAGCTGTCAGACAGCTCTCGCCGAAGCTCCGCGTCCTTTCAAAACCATCACGGCTTTCTACTTCACATAGAAATATGCAGCAGTTTCGTTTGTACAAAACCTGCATGAATAAAAATTTAATCTAAGGCTATCACTGCTCTAACAGCAATAATTTCTCTTAAAAGCTGGATACAAAGAATACTAAATACTGTCTATAAATAAGACTGTATTTAATAGGGGAGAGAAGTGATTTAATGAGCTTACTGGTAAAATCTTCCCTGCCACTTTCAACCTCAAATATAGGTCTTTTTTCCTGAGCAAAACTGGCTTGCTACGAGGAGAACTCGGGCCCCAGTAAACTGTGATTTTTTGAGGTGAAGTCATTCAACTCAAGCTTTCCTTTCCAAAAGGAAGAGAAAAAAATACCTACTTAAAGGAAATATTAGTTAATCAGAGGACATCCTTTTCATAATAGAAGCTACTAGGGGATTTAAAAGCACATTCTAATTATAACAGTTCCCTAATTATCTGCCTAACATCTCATTTTTCTGCCTAATCCCACTTTTAATTATATAGTACCTTTCTTTGCCCATCACGCAACTGAAGTACTCTATTTTACTGAAAATAAATCCTTTTAACTGGCGATGTCAGAGAAGAAGTATTGTTGCTGCCCCCTGGAATGCACGCGCTGTCTGGTAGGCAAATGCCTTGCCAGTGGTTTTGGATAAAGCACCTGGATGTGCCCTTTAGAAACAGCCTCATTTAAAGCCTTGCAGGTTTTCTCAGGGGAGAGAAAACACTCTAAACCACAACGCTCTCCGCAAATGTGTCCGGCTGCAAAAGTTTTCAAGCATTTAGCTGTGTTTTTCAAACTCTTGCGGCTTGGTCCCCCTTTCACCGATGTTCGATGGGATCCCTGCCACCGGCTGATGGCGGAATAGGATTTGGCCTTTGAACCAAGCCAGCATGTAATTTGCAGAAAGGAAGCAATATTTGAGCTCTGTTATCTATGAGCATCTGGTCATCAAGATCTTGCTTAGCGATTAGCGAGCCGAGAGGAAACCCTATGGAGGGGGGAGAGGAAATCCCGCACGCGGGGTTCCCATTTCCAGCCCCGCCACGGGCTTCCTGCCCTATCCTCGAGCAAATCCCAGTTCTCCGCTTCCCGAGAATAAAAAAAGAATTACCCTTCAGGGATATTGTCAGGCTTAATGGATGTTTATAAATCGCTCGAACAAAAGGTGCTATGTCAGTGAAAAGTGCTCTTCCCGATGATTATTCAAATGCTCATTAAAATGCATTTTGCTCCATCCTTTCCCTTGGCTTGTGTGGGAGGCAACTGAAAGATTTAGTCTTTGTGGGAAAGCGGGTGAGCGCGAGCGCTTTCCTTTGGGTGTGGGAGCGGCAAGTTTAGAGAGTTAAGGACCTTTGGCACACAGGTAGGGTTTCATCCAAGGCTTTTCGGCTCCCAGCCAGGCTGCAAGCTCCGACAGACCTGGGGCTGGCGAGTTCCCTCCAGGAAGACAAGCCAGAGATTAATGGTACCAACCCCCGCTCAAATTTGCATGTATCATTTCCTTAGCTTTGCTCCTGATGGAATTAGGGATCATCCTTTAGTGAAAATTATTCTTAATGTGTATTTAAGCATTAAAAATGAATATGCTCGCGTGATAAAACTTACGGAATAATTTATAAACAGCTAACGTAAACGTGAGATACGGAATACTTGGCTGCCCTGCAAACCTGCCCAAACGTCTGTAACGCTAGGATGCTTCTTCCTTCATGGATGTTTCATTATGTCTCACTGACCCCTTCATGGCGGCTTGGTCTGCGCAGGGTCTGCTGGCATTTCCAGGCATTAAAAGCTGAAGAAGACATGATATATCTTCGTACTTTTCACTGCATCGGACAGCAGCTTGGCATCTGAGCTGGCAGTCTAGACGCAACGTTTTTCACCCTCTGCAGCTACCTAAAGCTGCATGTACAACTGCCTACCCTCAAACAGCATCCACAATGAGCAATAACGTTTTTTTCTGCCAACTTCCAAATCAGCAGCATTAGCTGTGGATATGAAAAATATGGATTTCCTGGTAAGGAGTTTCTATCCAAAATGCAAAGAATTTTATGCTTTTCGGGCAAAAAGCCGCTGACATGTAATAGTCATTATTGTTTCTAATTAAAGTGCGCTTACTTGCTCCTATCATTATTTTTAAAGGGTGGGAGATGCTTCTGCGCGGCATGATGACTGCTCCCAAATACAGTCCTCTCCGCTCACCCTTGCACTTGTCACATAGTGCATCGGCAGTAACACCTCCACCACCATTTTGACTTCTCCTTTTTTCCCCTCCCCTGGGGGATACTTTTTCTGTCACGTCCTTCCTTTACACCAGGCAAATCCTCACTGCCACTGCAGACAGCTGCTGGGATGAACTCAGCCTCCTCTAGCGTATTGCACAACCACATGGACTGGCACCTCTTGTGTCTCCTTTGCAAAGGCTGAACTGAGGGTGCAAAGCGTGAAGCAGGGGTGAGTCAGGCTCCATGAATTTTTCTCCTCCATGCAAGCCCAGTCTGATCCTGACCATACCCCAACCTTTGCTCTATACCCATCGGCAGGTGCGAACCAGGCCTGGTATCACCTTGTGCTCTATGTCAGCCAACAAACTGCCAGGTTTCAAGTCTTCCTCTATTTTTTTTTTTTTTTTTTTTTTACTTTTGCAGCTGGTGCCTTTTTCCCTCTGGTACCTCTGTGCCTTCCTCGTGTTGCATGTTCATGTGTTGTCCGATACATGTTCCTGCAGGTCTTGAGGTGGCCTTCAGTGCCTGCCCTTCTCTCATCCAGGACTTGGATGTGAGGCACACCAAGGAGCTGGAAGAAGGGGCAGCACTGTACCCATTGGAGCCTTCCTGCCCTGCTGTTCTTCCTCCCGACTTGTCTTCATCCACTGACCACTGTGGCATGTACTGACTCTACCTTCTCCCAGCACATGGAAAGGGATGCTTTCACTCAAATATTGCCCAGCCCGTTCTTCTTTAATAAACGTGTTTCCTTTTTCATCACTTTATTTCTTAGCTAATTCAAATAGCCTCTGCTGGGTACACCAGCGGTGAGACTGGCTGCTCTTTTAACAAATTTAGTTGATTTAGTCAATTATACTAGCAGGCAAACTTTTTCAGCATGCTAAACTATCCTGTGCAAAGGGCTGATACTCCACGAGGCTCCTTAGTCCCAGAACACGGGCACCATGACCTGACGGGGCCGGTGGACTGCCAATAACAGCGTATGGGGACAAATCCAGTCCCCCAAGTGAGCAGCAGGGCTGTGCAGCCTGTAAAAACCTAGTCCTCAGCTGTTTGCATGCCTCATCTCACCCCTCTGCAAGAAGGAGCTGTAAGACCCCATGCCTCGTCCACCACCCTCCCCGACCCTCAAGTCTGACAACTTTAAATGAAAGATGCTCTCTTTGTACAAAAAGGCGTTAATAAAATTAGTCCAGTTGGTTCACAAAATGAAGGGTGACTTCAACTTTGGAAGGACGCGGGCATGTAGATGATATTACTGATAACTAAGGAAGAGAAACAATAGATCTTCCTCCTAATGCTACCTTGCTATGGCCAGTAAGGATATGGTAAGAACTGATGCAGGCTTATCTGCTGCTTAATAAACTAGAAATCAGCCCCCACGTAACGCTTATCTTTGTGTAGAAGCATCTGTCCTGCCAACATTGAGACCCGACAGTATGGTCCCACCGCTGCCACTTGTCTGGACCAAAGCTCGGATCATGCTCTTCACAGGTCATAAATAGAGCCGTAGCCAAACTGTAGATGCAAAAGAGCCTTACATGGACCAGCATCTTCTGCTTAAAGCTCAAAGTTACACACGGCTCTGCTGGGCTGTGGTGGGTACAGCAGACCCTGCAGCAACAGGTTCTATAAAATCAGCAAGGGCATGGGCTGAAAGTGGAAACCACTGATTTTTTTACGCTGAAACTGCCCCCTTCACCCCCACAGCTTTCACCCCAAAATGACAGTGGAGGAGGGAGCCCCTGGTCCTGCTCAAGGACTCCTTCTTTTCGTCTACATCCTCTTGACCCTTCTCTGCCAAGTCTCTTGAGGCGGTTTGAGGTCATTTCCCCATCTGAAAAATTACTGTTAGAGACCAACCCCTCAATTTGTTCCAGGACTTGAGGAGTGAGATGCATTTCCTCCTTGCCAAAAAGATACTCAGGCAGAAACTCTTGGCAGAAATGTATGGGTTTTCTGGCCCTATCTCTGCATTTGGATACATTCTGTTACACAGGATGATGCAATCCCTGTATATCTCAACAGAAGCATGTATTAAGATATTCCTCGTTTTTTATTGATGGCCAGACATGCTTTTCTATAACACTGCAACTTACTCTACCTGTTTGTTGTTATTACTACCTATGTTCTCTTAGAACAAAACCCAAACAATCTATTAATAAGGAGAAATAAACATCATTATTTCTGCTCTTTAACAAATAAGTGTCATTGATTCTTATTCTTATCAGTCCTCCTAGTTTTCCAGCTTGGAAGCTGCTGAAGTCTACTTTCTTGCAGAAATCATGGTGATATACTCCTTCAACAAATCCCCTAAACTAATAATCTCTAGAATCATCTGGAAGTTTCACAGCAAAAACTAGACCCACATTAATTTTTCCACTACATTCAAAGGTTCGCCAAACCGAGAACTCGCATCAAACCCGTTAGTCATTCTGCAGCTTTTGGAGCAAACCCCTTCCCTGCAAAGTCTCAAGTTTGGACCCATGAGTTTTGTACATGGATTGAACTTACAGATGGTTTGGTTGCCCAGGGGCAGGGAGTAACGCTTCTACACACAGTCGTTTCTGCTTTGCTAAATTATTTGGAAGCTATGCTTCACATAAGCAGATGCTTTTGCAAATACCCAAAAGTTAAAGTTGGTAGCGCTTTCAAGACGGTGTCCAAAACTAATTCCAGCGTGGAAGGCAATAATTTGATCCTCGAAGTCTTCATACGTACACTTCACATTTTGCAGAAAACACTGTCTTGACCCCTGCTCAGTACAAATGACTAGTCGTATTTACCCTGGTCTTTCTCAGATCTCACGACAAACTCCTGCTGCTTTTACAGAGTGCAGGATCAGGCCCTCCGTCTCTGGATGGACAAACTTTGTATGCAGGAGCATGTGCAATATCATTTTCCACCATCCCAGAAATTCTCCTCACTTCGCTAAAATTGACATTGTTTCTTCAAACCAAACCAAACCAGCCCCTCTCTGAAGACTGAATTTCAAGGGGGACTTTCATATTGAATACATACTCGAGAAAAAACCCATCCCTCATTACCCAGTGCGAGAGGAAGGTGATGGACAGACAGACAGGATTTCCTTGATGGTCTTTTTCCAAGGGTGGGAGCACTAGGAGATGCTCTAGAGGCAGCTCTCCAGAGCCCAACCTCCCCAATGAACATTTTCACCAAAAAAACCCCCAACCCAATCAACCCTCCCAGCGAAAAACCTTACAAGCTTCAGATGTTGCTGCAAAGGGTAGCCGTAGATATATTTTAGGACGAGTCACAACTAATCCATTAATCATTGTTATTAATAATTAATTTGTCCTTCTGCAGCCCCTTCCACCCAAGGATATATCAAAGGACTTCCCAAACATTAGCTAAGCATCACCACGTCTCTCCTACCGTAGGTAACTGGCAGGGCTGGAGCAGTTAGAGAGATCTGGAACTTGGCACCCAGGATAAGGCAGCGACTTGCTGGAGGTATTTAACTCCAGAATCAGTGCCAGGAGCAGGAGCCAAACAAAGCCTGCACTGGAATCAATTTTCAGGCTTTTTTGGGATGGTTCTGTTTCACTTATTTTTTAAAATAAATATGTATTTGAGGAGCTGTGCTCATTACGGTGGTTTACTTACAGGAGGCAAAGCTCTGTCCGTGGGTAATTATATGTGGGTCTCCCGTAGGAGTCTCTGCTATGTGGCAGACTTCGCCCGTGGAGCGTTAAAATACAAACACTGGAACAAGGTCTTTTTCTGCGATCCTGTTTATTTTTTGAGAAATTCTCCTGATTGAGCTGGAAAACACTCTCCCATCACCCCAAAGGCCAAGAGTCCCTTCCTTTTCACGCTGGCCCCTGTTACAGACCCCCCCCAATAACTCAGCTAACGCACCTATTTTTCATAATACATGCAGCTGCCTTACAAAAAGCCAATGAATTATTCTTGGTTTTAGTGCAACCGCTGAAAATATTTCAAAGTGAAAAGGAATTGACCCAACCTACTGTGCACATTATTTATTCAGAGGTAGTACAAAAACGAGTCCCTGATGTTACTAAAACAAATCCTAATAAGTACAGAGAGCATCAATTACAGGCTTCCCTTTATAGTCCTATATATCTCTTCCCCTTTCTAGAGATAGTATCACATGCAAGGGGGCACTGTGTTGGCTTTCAAATCTATTGAGCTTTCATAATTATAACCTCCATTTTAACCTCTTTTATAGGACATACTATACCTTTTCACGTTATGTTCCTTGAATCCCAACCAACCCTATGAGAAAGTGTCTTTAAAGCTCACTTCTTATAAGACGTGCATAAAATGGGAAATATTAAGCATTCGTAACATTGTGCATACATTACATCAGGGTGCCGAGCGCAAGGAAGAGCGAAGCAAAATATATCTTGTGAACCTCACTTGGACTCTTGCTTTAAGCTCGGTAAACATTCAGCACGCACATATCCTGACATAATGAAACCAGGGAAATATTAATTGCAGTGGAATAGCTGGATTTTTTTTTTTTTTTGTTCCAGTCTGTATGGAATGTCCTTCTATTTAATCAAGAAGCTTGGAATGAATCCTAATCTATCATAAAAAATTTTAAGGACATGATTAATTCCATTGTTTAAATTCTGTTTTATTGCCGTAAGAAACTCTCATAAATGATCCTGCACCTTTCTCTGTGATCATTTCCTTCTAAAGTAATATACTAATTAATTTCAATTAAATATATGTAAAAGAAGATATATTTTGAAAAATGCTTCTCCCTTGCCATTTGTTAATATATTGAAAAAGTGTAAACCTTGGAACATTTAGCATAGAAAATATTCATTTTTGGTAATTTCTCAAGGGGGCAATTTATTAAATGAAAGGCTTTTAACATTAGCTAAAAGCAGCCCTGTAAATCATGGGTGTCATCAAACTGCTTCATCACTTCATTAATTTAAAAGATTATTATATGCGTAACTGACATAATTTTGAACAATGTTACATGGTTAATTTATTAATGTAGAAAAGCAGAAATGACATGCTGAATTGATTTATTATTATAATTGTATAATTTTAGGACTTTTCTTAGTGACTTTCACCAACAGAGCAAATGATTCAGGGTGAAATTGTGCCACTGATTTTTTTTTTTTATTATATTTTTTTTTTTAAGGGGGGATTACTTTTTTTTTATTATATTTTTTTTTTAAGGCGGGACTAACTCACTGATGTCTGCAAGGACTTAAGAAGAGATGGTCCAGCGCGGCTCCTCTGTGTTTCAGTAGGAGCTGTTGAAAGACCTCCTTTACAACCCATAGTCACCTTGTGGTTTTACTAATTTTAAAGCACTTTTTTCCCCTTTCAGTAGTCAAAAAGATTTAAAAGTTACTGCAGTTATGCTAAAAACCTCATTCTGAGTAAGCACGCTTAAATGTGCATATCCCCTAAGCTCTTCATGTGCACAGAAAGAGGATTTCGGGTGGTGGAGCTTGCCCAGCTCCACCGAAGAACCCAGAGCCTCCCGCAGACTAGCCCACAGTATTTTCGGTCGTAATTATATTAGTGAGCAGTTAGTGCTGGCTTCATGCCTGAGCTGAAAATATAATGCAGCATCATTTCTTTTCTAGGCGCTGCATGGAAAGCGCAGTTCAACTTGTCTTCAATAATAGAATACCACGTTTGGGATTTATTTTTAGACTGAAATGATGCGTGACTCTGAAACCCTGCAAAGCTGGTGGAACATTCCTTGTTTCAGCCCAAAGACGCGTGTGCAAGGGGAGGCAGACCCCGCTAAAACAACCGTGCCTCAAAAACCTGTGAGGGAATACGGTTAAATCGGGATTTAACTAAATGGGGCCCCAGTTCAGCAGAACGCTTGGGCACACGCTTGCCTTCAGGGATGTGCTAACGTGCTTCCCTTCAGCAGAGCCGGGAAGAGCGCAGCAAGCCTCCCCGGCTTCCCAGAGCTCTGCGTCCCACTCCTGCGGCCTGGCTTTTTCAAGCTGAATTGTCACCAAAACAGCTAAATTTTTTGTCTGCATTTTGGCTGAATTTCCCGGCCCTGGACTCATGCTGCATTGCTACGGTCGTGCTTGGAACGGGGTTGTGTGGACGCACGGGTGATTGTGCAACTCTCTTAGAGCATGTTTACACCATATGAAGAAACAAATGCCTTCAACAACACGGCTGGCTGCCTCTCCTAAGAAACAATCCTGATGATCTTACAATGCTAACTGAAGCTCTGGTTCCAGAAACACCTCATTTTCTGACACAAGCCTTGATATAAGAAAGCTTTTAAAGGATGACTGCAGGTATGTCCTATTTGGAGCAGCATTTACGTTGCATGGGGAGTCATCAGCAGGTACAAAAAACCACGGCAAAAGTCAGTTAGAGTCAGTCCAGCCAGAGCCATCGGCGATGCCCTGGTTGGACCTCCAGTGCCCACTCCTGCAGGACACAGGTCCTCGCGCGTCCAGTGCCATATAACCGCTAGCATGGTATGGATGTCTCCAAAACCTTGGGTCACCTCCAGCCTCACTTAACGCTAATGTTAAACAGCTGAACTGAGCTTTAGGTCCTTGACTACAACCTGAGAGGACCAGGACTGGAATGGATATGCTAACAGCACAGCCTAAAGCCCAGAAGCCAAATTTGTTTTATTAAAACCCAGCTCGTCAGCCACATAGGACTTTGCTGTACCTGTGAGTGCTCCAACTGCTGTCACCTGTGCCAGGCCAGGGGCATGGGGCTGGGAATTGGGAAACGTGGGCTGCACGCTGAGCGATGCTCATGTGGGGTGTGAAAGCCTGGGCATGTCCCCAAACTCCTCTTTTTTGTCCACTTTGTTTATTTAGAGCTGTCTTTAGATGACCAGACACATGGGTCTGGTCTCTAGAAGGGCCATCTGAGATGCCGATAATAAGGATACCAAATATCAAAGAATTTCACAGTGGATAAAATTTAAAATGCAAATTAAGAACTAGACCGTTTCAGAGCAGCGGTTAAGGATCCTGTACCATCAAATGGTGTCACAAGAGCATTCTGGGCAATTACTGACAATTTTTAAGAGAGTATTTTTCTTTCCCTGTAATCTTACATAATGCCTTTCATATGTAATACCTCGAGCATATGCAGTATGCAAAACACTCTACCAACTGTATACAGACAGAAATCATTTCGCCATTAAAAGCAGCCATGGCCAGGGTGCAGAATGGTGACCAGATGGTCTGAGCACAGTGCACACTGCAAGACTAAAGAGCAGGGAAGAATTTTAGCTGAGACTGCTGGGGCAAACCCAGGCTCTTATGAAAAGCACCATGTGGTTTTTAATGTGCACAGAGTGAAGACAGGACCTCTGATTTTAAGATACTACCCCCCAAGATGTAAATTATCCAGAAAGGCATCCTTCATGCCATGAAGTTTCAGCCCATCACTCACGTATATTATTTCAATGCTCACAAGTTAGATAGGGCGTATTATAAATCTCCAGTTACCTCTGGCATGTGCACAGTTGACTTTTATTTTTGATGATGATTTTTGATTTTTTTTTTTTTCTAAGGGTGTCACTAAGGACATGGGGAAACAATTTAGGAGATTAAAAAAAAAAAAGAGGAAAGATTCAAGCCAAATGCTTTCTTACAGGAAACATTTATTTGCACTCGAGCGTCTCATCTAACAAAGTTCCACCATATTTCCCCACAACAGACAGGAACTTGTCTGCATTAGCATTTTAAGAAATGAATCCTAAAGACCAGCAAGTGTCAATACGCTGTCACAAGCGGGATTGACGGCTCTTAACAGAGCTCTTCTCACATGAGTGCAAATGACTGTCTCTTAGTTCATCACAGGCATTTTGGTCAACACAGACTTTTCTTATTTTCTCATGGCCTTTAAAATCCTTACAAAAGTAAAACAGAGGGGCTGATCCTGTCCTACCACAATCAGTGGCAAAAATCCTCTTTGGCTGATTGAAAGCAAAATGAGAACCCAAGTACGAGCAAATGGAATATTATCATTTTCTGCCACCTGATCTCACAGGTCACATCACAAATATAGACCTTAAAAGGTGAGAGAGAGACAATTTGTAGAGAATAACTTGTTTTAAAAACAAAACACACACTCGACGTGATCTGGAGTGGATATGTCCTGGGCAAAGAGAGCTGGTTTTGATCTGACTTTTGTTTTATATTTAGTGCTGCAAACATCTGCTAGCCTTATTACAAATTGCACTTTGGTAGTCATAATTAGTAACCACATGATGCTGTTCTACATGTGACATTCACAAAATCAGAAAAATATGGGACAGTGGAAGTACTCTATTAATGTAATTTCTGGATGTTATATACAACCACTGTGTGACTCTCTCAGCTTCCCCATCCTCTCCTGACACAGAGGGTTCCCTTTTTCTTCTTTTTAAGAAAGATATTTTAACTGAAGTGACAGCTTAGTCACAGGTTTCCTCTTGGTGAAGATTGCCTCTCCCACTCTCAAGCTTAGGTGGACAAATCTGGACATGCAGCAAAGACAACAACGAAGTTTAACTAAAATTGTAAAGCTGCAAGCTTCTTCAGTGTTACACTGGCTACGCTTGACC
This sequence comes from Aptenodytes forsteri, assembly GCF_000699145.1. Lineage (NCBI taxonomy): Eukaryota > Metazoa > Chordata > Aves > Sphenisciformes > Spheniscidae > Aptenodytes > Aptenodytes forsteri. The sequence goes on from NW_008794078.1 coordinate 1,054,683, forward strand.
AAGGAACAGAAGTCTCCAGGATTATAGTCGCAGGCAGTAACTTAATTCAGATAATTAAACATCCATAAACCTCCCAACAAGGACGAGTGCAAAGTCAACGGTTGGGTTTAGGAGTACTGGAGCCTGCCAGAAGTGGGGGAGAACAGGAGGGTAAAGAAAAAAGGGATGGTTGGGACCCATGTCCCTCTGCAGTGTCCCTCATAGCAAATCACTGATCATGAAAAAGAGTTTTTCACCCAACAGAAATCTTATAGTTTCAAATACGTTCCTGTCGAGACAGGGTAAAACCAGGAACACCAGATATAATTTGTGAAAAACAAATGAAGCAACAACCCAGGCCCATTAAAACTGTCTCCCAACACTTCCCCTGCAACCAAATTTAACAAATCAACCTCTTCAGACAAAAAACACTACGAACCAAAGAAATCCCTGACAGCAATTTGGTTTCGGATGCCCCTTCTCCCAAGGCATCAGTTCCTCTCCAGCTAAACCAGCCGCAAAGAGAGAAGTTCACAAGACACCAGTACATTAGTTTTTCAACATAAGCCTGGCCGTGGTGGACCTCCACCGCTTCCCCACTGTTCTGGGGGGGTTCTCCAGGTGCCATTTCCATCAGCACCGGAGCCCTTCTGGCATCAGTGCTGAGATCCATCACCTCCTCAGCACCTCCAGTGGAGCAGCCCGCTCTCAGCCCCTCCAGCCCCCAGGGGAAGGATTGGGTCCCTGGGGCAAGCAGCGGACTGGCAATGAAAGGAGGGTCTTTGCTATCCAGATGTTTCACTCTGCAACTGGCAAATAAAGTAATGCTGCGTGGCCATCGTTTGATTCAGCTCCCAAATGTGGCATCTAAGCTGTGGAGAGCAACAGTATCACAGCCAGCAGATTTAACATAAAGCCACAGTTACCAGAGGACTTGGTTTGGACTTAGTCTGGACTTAGTCATTGATGTCATGGCTAACGCTACCATCTGCTTTCCTTCGTGGCAAGGCATCCACGTCCTTTCCTCTTCTCGTTCATTCCTTGTCTTCTCATCCCACTTTCCTCTTTTCTCTTCCCTTCTGCTCCACTCTTTTTCCCTTTGCCCAGTTCCTGTTTTTTTTTTCTCCTATTATCATCTTGCCTCTTCCACCTTCCCATGATCACTTTCTTCTTCCGAGTCAAAAAAAACTAATGTGAAAATCTACCAGAAACAAGCCAACCAGGTGAGCTGCTTAGACTGACCTTACAAAGACAACATCTCTGGCTAGAGAAGTCAAGTCCCTCAATTTCAAAATTTGCAGCGTGGGAGATGATTTGGGGGAAGTATCCCCGTAGGACCCTCTCACTCTTATACTCCTTCCAGGTGCTGTGGGTCCCCATGGCAGATGAGATACTGGGTTAGATCTTTAATTTTGAACCAGTATGGCTTTTCTTATATTCTTTTTGAACCTAGGAGCCAGATAGCCTCTCTATAGTGGGAATGCTCTCCTTAGTCAACCATATGAAATGGAGATGAGTGTTGTCCCTGAGGAGTTATCCACACCATCTGTTGGAGGCAGGATTGTGTTTCCTTAGACCCAACCTTTACAGATGTGTCTTCTGCAGTGGTGATTCCACATAGTTACTGAGTAGCCTGCTCTGGTGCTTAACCATTTTTGGTACGAGGAAGTTCTCTAACGTTTCATTTAAATCTCCTTTGCTGCATATTAAGCTGATTATTTCTATTCCTTCCCTCAACAGACATGGATTAAAATCTCATTGCCCTCTACTTTCTACTAACCTCGCAGACAGTGGAAGACTGTCACCACTTTCTAGCTTAAAAGAATCATATCCTGTCAATTTTTCCGGTCATTTCATCCCAATATTATAGAAAACTTAAATCCTCTTCTCTCCAGAACAAGCCATGCTCTTTCTGCCTCTGCAAGAGGCAACAGGGCAGGCTCTGAATTGTCTGAGAGAAAATGGCAGAGTCCATAAAGCAGGCAGGGCTCCCAAAGAAGATTTACGGCTGAGGCACTCAAGAGCTGTGTTGTCTGAGTGTTTCTCTTGGAAAGCCCTGCTCACGCGGATGCAGCCAGCCCTTATCCCTGCCCTGCCAACAGCGGGGCTGCGGTATCGCTGCCACTTCTCCATCAGGGGTGGGGGTGGGTGGGAAGGCGGGAGTATATATGCGTAATTAGCATTTTTCAAGAGTGGTGCTGGAGGCTGCTAGAGGGAGAAGGGAAAACAAACATAAAATAAAATCCAGGCAAGAGGGTAATATTTCCATCATCAAAGCTGACATACTGCACTGCGAGTCCTTTGAGCAGCAGAAACTTGATGTGCAAACCCTGTTGAAAGAGAAATCTTTGTATGAGCCTTTCTCATAGGATAATTTTAGACTTCGGCACTTCTTTTCACAGAGACAATTTTAAATCTGGAATCATTCACAGACATCCAAGGCCATTAGGTCATGGAACAGGACTTCTTCTGAAACAGAGGCCAATGAATTTCACCTACATACCTCTATAAACATTTTTGCAGGGAGAAGTTTGTTCTCAAGTGGGAGTTTCTATAGGGAAAACTATATGCTTAGGAGGACAGGCAGGACTTCCACCAGGAAACCCAACTCCTTGAACTGCTGGACTCTGACACCAATAGAAGGATGCTCAGAAAACTACGTGTCCTTCCTTCCCCACCTCACTTGTACCATCCTCCTGGACAAAGCTATCAGTCCTCACTTCTCCAAGCTAGACCTGGGCAGATCCCTCTGGGACCTTCCAGCATTCAGAAACTCCTCAGACCTAGTGCCTAGTGTTGCTGAATGGGCACTGGAGCATATTTTCTGGTTTTGGTTGGAGGCAGGGAGGATTTTGCTACAGAGGAAAGACGACAAGAACGGAGGAGGATGAAGGCTGTGGAAAAGGCGACACATTTTTTTGATAGATTTATTAAGGACCTCTACTTTTCTCCTCTCCTGAACAAGGACTAACAAAAGCTTGTTTTTGTTTCCCATGAAAATTCACACCAAAATGTTTACTCTGTGAGAAGACAGATTGAAAGAAGGAAACAGGACACCCTGAATGTATTTTGAGTGCTCCAGCTTCTTTGGATTTGAATAGTTTTCTCTCTGTTTTACAATAAAACTACCTTTCTTGTGCCTTTTCTGTTCAGCCCCCCAAGCAAACATCCTAGGGACACCCACAGCTCTAGTGCTGTTGCTTAGGAAGGAGATGTGGGTTGAAGAGGTAGTTTTCTTTTATTAAATCCCTTTTCTGAGGGTGTTTTCCAAGCCTCCCAAGGCTGTTGGAAGTGCTATTGAGGCAGGAGATGGTGCCATCAAAGGGGCAGAGTATCAAAGCATGAGCACTTGAATGGTGGAAAGCTGCATAACCTTCCTATGCAGTTCTGTACCTTCCCACTTCTCTCGGCAGTTTCTCTGTTTCTGGTGAGAGAAGTCTCTCCCAGTCCTCCCCCTTTACCACTCTGTTCCCCGTCTCCCTCTCCCCACTCGACTCTACCACTTGTCTGAAGCTCTCTTTGGAGGCCATCAGTTTTGCAGCTCCTTCATGAGAGGCATTGATTTTGACCATCAATAGAACTGCCTGCGAAGCTAAGGGGGAGTACAGGAAAGAGGAGCTGATCTACATGGCTTTGCAGTCCATTCAGAGGGCACCGGGTTGGTTCCTGCCGTGACGAGTTGACGTTATCATGCGAACTCATCGCTGAAATCTTTCACTGATACTAAGCAGTGATCTTCAAAGTGAAAACTCTCATCACGTATCAAGGAAACTTACTGGCCAAAGCAACACACCCGAGTATTTTCATGCTTGAAAAGCGATGCTTCTGAAGGGGTAAATAAATGTTCAAGTATAATCACAGTTCACACATGTGTTGATGAAAAAGAAGATATCACAGAACTCAAAACAAACCAGCAGAACAATAAAACCCAGCAAAAACCTTAATTCTGCTTCCCTCCCCCCCAAGGTTAACAAAAACTCTTCAAATCAAGAGAGACCGCACTGGCAGACAACTATAGGAGGCTTTACATTGATGTTTTCTTTCTTTGAAAAGGCTTTAAATGCTTTTCTCATGTTTTTACAAAAGCTTTTACATTTTCCAGGGGTTCTCTTTCTGTCTGAATGCCACCGCTAGCAAAGGAAAGGAAATTCTTCATGTCCTTTTGTTGAAGCTACAGCAAGGGCTTCATGAGAAAATTCCGCATGCCATGGAGCCCCGCATGGGCTCCTATAGATGGCAGGGAGGGAAAATCAACCCCAGCCAAGGAAACAAACAGATGTTTCATTCATGGCCATATCAACAAATCAGTATTAATCAATACTGAGATCCATTCGTTACCGCCCAGAGCTGATCGCCTGACTGCATTTTCCAAGGCTCGGGTGGGCTGAAATCCAAGGGGATTCTGCCACTCGTGCAAATGGACATGAAAGCTCGTCCCAAAACAGCAGCCACGCAAACCAGATGTGCTCCCTACCAGCCTGTGCTGAGGACTGGCATCCAGCCTTGACCAAGACATCCGTAACTAGTTAAAGACCTGTTTATTACGCTTAGCATCATACCCAGTTTAGAGAAAGCTACGTCACCGTTAACGGGTACGCCTCGCTTTGATGTCAGTCCCCAACATGCTTTTTTAATGATTATCAAATCGTTATGGGCCATGCCCTGCAGAAGACGTTCCCCAGAAGTCGCGTGGACCCATCCGACCCTCCTCTTACACCTGAGCTGCAGTTGGTGAAAGCAAAGAGAGAAGACAAGTGGAAAAAGTCAGTAATTGGGAAATGGAAAGGAAGGGAAGGATTAAATGAAAAGCTCTGCCAGGATGTAGCCATGGGGAGCTAATTCACCATGGGCAGATCAACTTGAGGGAGGACTGAGTTTAAAGGGTTGAAGTCTAGCAGACAGCTGGTACTCAGCTGGTGATGCTGCTGGTGTGTGCTGCTCCAGCGTAGCCTATAACCGACACCAGGATGCGTTCTGGATTTTTTTTTTTTTTTTTTAAAGTGACTTGTACAGGAAATTTTTCCTCATCACATGTAAAAGCTGTTCCAATTCCCCGAAGTAAGAGACTTGGCAAGTCAATTACAAGGAAAGTAGAAGTGCTGAAGCATATGAACAAATTTTAACAACATGCAAGTGTAACTTTTATTGCCAACAGTAGATGCACATTGGAATTTGAGGGGGGGAAGAAACCCTGATGAAGTGGCAGAATACAGTTGTTTTTCTTTATCTACAGAGAACGCTGTGGTTTCATTTGCAGATGAATCACTTTGTTGTGATTTATTCAGTTTGTAAATGGATCTGATTTATTTTCCCAGGGGATTTGAGAGATTTTTTAGTAAAGCAAGTTATCGAGCAGGCTTACAATGAGAGGCAACATAATTGCACCAAAATGTTTGAAGAAGATCAAGTTAGGCTGTCACCTGCCAGAACATTCTGGCAACAAAACAGAACAAAATCCAAGAATATAAGAACATAAACAAAAAAGCAAACAAACTCCAAACAAACCACTATAAAAAAAAAAAGAGAGAAAACTAGAATCTAAACAAACCAAACACAGACCCGCCAGTTGTTAACAGAGCCTTTAAAGGAACATCCTCCTTTGGAGCACTCTGTTCCAGGGCACTATAATATCAACTTTGCCAGAGAAATTAAATTGCTTAATAATCAAACCTGGATCTCATTTATACGGCATATGAACGTAGTAAAATAGAGCGTATGGAAAGTGTGCTGTACAATAAGATGTGGTTTATTTCATATCACAAGTTTGCTGGTAATTAGATAGTTCATATCAGAGGAAAAAATGTTAACGCCTAACAAATATAATATATATAGCCAGCAGATTTGCCAGCTTCAATAGTTTTCCTACACTCACGGTCTTTATCTTTTTTATTTTGCGTCCCACTGAGAACATGGAAGCTGAAGATTCAATCCAAATCTCAAGACTTAGTGGAAAGATGCTCCAGTTAACTCAGGGACTCTTGTACCTGGCCGCAGAATAAAGCTTTCCAAAAATGAAATGGTTATACTTAAACCTACTTACAGAATCTATCATTCTGGCAACGGTTTTAAACTAGAGGTGGGGCTGCTCCAGACATAAGCAACTTTTCTCAGGAGTTGCTACCTAGAGAGTTTTTTGCTTCCCTTCTTACACACGTAGCAAATGAACTGAACGCGGACGGTTTTCAGTATCACCGTCATAAGAAAGAATACAAAGTTTTTCCGTTTATACTCTGGCTAGAAAGTACTCTCTTCAAAACATCAGCCACATTAGATGAAACCTATGCAACCAAACACAACTCTACAAACCACCTCCCGTTATCAGAAACACTTTCGTTATGAAGAAGCTTTCATTTTCAGCGAAGAGGAACGGACTGATGCTCAACTTTCTGCCATGGAAGAATTGATTTGGATAACGTGGCCATGTCTCCTCGCAGGAGAGGACTCAAGGTCTATTTTAGCAGCAAGTGGAACACCTCCCGCTTAGAAAGTTAGTGTTCCTGCGACTGGTTGGAAAGCATTTACAATAGGCTTTGATGCCTTTGCTCAGCCACATTTCCTCTTCCAGGATTTGTTGGGAAGAGGGGGAGGGAGCAAAGGGAATAGGTCCCAAACCCTTTACTATCTCTTCTGAGCTTGTTGTCTTTTGTAAGCCACAAAGAACAGATTTGCTTTTGTAAATCCTTAGTAATTAAACGAGTACTTCACTGGCTATATTCTTCAATGGTCTTGTTTCCTAGGTTTTGCCTTTGACAGTCATATTTTGCAAAGGCTGCTAAGATGACTAGGCACCTTACCCTACTTAACGCTAAACCAATTGATGCCCGTGCACACTGCATGAAGGAGGAAAAGTTTCATTAATGGCACTTCATTAAAGAACTGCGCTGGAAAGCCCTAAATGTGACCGAACCAACCGAAATCCAGAGCGAGCTGTCTATTAGGAAAGCAACAAAGACAGTTTCGGAAACTGAACTCTGGCTCCACTGCAGCGGATTAGGAAGAGTGATGGGATTAGTGTTTAATGACTTGGGGCAAGAGACAAAGGGAATTTCGACAAAGAGGCTTAGATATGGAAGAATTAACACTCTCTATCCCAACCATGCCTCTGATGACTTCCAGCATTCTTTCCTGGCTCTGCTGAAGTTTGGGGGGTGGGGGGGACCAAAACAAAAAAAGACTAGCGGGGCTTTAATACCTCCTTAGCCTTTTCTTATCGCAGTTCCTTCTCTTTTTCAAGAAAGAAAAGATCTTTTAATTTTCCTTAATCAATGCAATAAGCAAAGTTGCTACGGGCTCGTGCTTCAGCAAACTGCAGATGATCGCATTTCTAGCCACGCATTCATGAGTGATACCTGCTGATACTAGAGACCTCTCTCTATATTATATTTATACATATATATATTCATACATACATATTTATAGATATATTTATATATAGA
>NW_008794078.1:1062406-1117194 GCF_000699145.1 Aptenodytes forsteri
TATAGATATATTTATATATAGATATACATATATCTATAAAGATATAAATAGATATCTCTATATATATTTATATATTTGTACAGATAAAGCACATACTTTTAAAATGACTTAACAGGGAGTGGAATTTGCTCGCAATTGCATGGACTTGAGAAATCCTCTTTCATTTGGCGTTGTCTTACATAAGATGGAGCAGGGTGAAACAGGCAGGAGGAGCACATAATTCATTTACTCATACAGTTAATCACAGACTTTCCCAGAGTGACACGATTCAGGGCAGAACGTGTAGATCGGTAAAGCCCATGAGCCTGATTTTGCATACAGGAGGTGTAACTCCATTGGAGTAACTCATGATTTACTTCAGCATAAAGGACAAAGCAGCAGTAATTATTTAGCAGAGAAAACCTCTTGAAGCCAAAAATAATTAATTAAATCTAAAAAAAAGCCCAGTAAGGAAGCTGATCCCCACAACTATGATACGGATACATTAATATATTTGAGCTCTAAGCAGCACTCCAGTCTCTGACCCTTTGGGCACTAATGTTAGGGAGACACTGCTTAAATAAATATACTGCAAGCTCCAAACACCTGTGAGGAACGAGCTTAGGGAGACCTCTCCTGAGAAGTGCTGTGCACCTACTCTGCTCCAGCAGCCTTCACAGCCCGCTGAGCCAAGGGAAGCACCTGCACGTCCCTGAATCGGGGCCTTTTATAGCTGCTGGTCCACGTTTGACAGAGGTAGAGACACCATCCTGCAACTGTGCAAAATTTTCCTGCACTGTAAACCAACTCAACATGTAGTTATTTTTTTATTTTATTTTTTTACACCAACCCAAAGCGCCTGCAGAAAAGCTAGGTATTCATTTCACATGTTAGCCAATATGAAATGCTCCCAGAGCAGCTTTAGACTCCAAAGTATTATTTAACCAGTGTGGTTTAGTAGGACAATAGCAGCCCCCTGCCGTAATCCATTCAGGGGCAATACCATCAGTCAGTGTGAAATTAAATACATTACAGGGTAAGAGCTTAATGCGTTTTATAGGCAGTTGTTCATCCACATCAAACTTTAGCTTTTAAAATCCTAACATTTGATCCCACAACAGGAACCATGCCTCGAGAATGAGATTGGCACATTTGCACTGCCAGCAGGGCAGAAAAAGCAGAGCGCAGCCTTTAGTGGGAAATGCAATTGCCTGAGAGGGAAAAATGCTCGCATCAGGAGAGCTCTGCAGAGGCGCAATTGCTTGTAATACATAAGCAGGACTGGAAAGACGGTAAATACAAACCCAGGGCTGGCTGGCTATGAGTTATTAGAATCAGTGTTTCCTACCACGGTGTGTGTGGGTTTCACTTATATACCTATACATATAATAATAGGGTTTCTTTAATTCATCCATACAAATTCTGGTTCTGCAAACTGTTATACATGTAATCCTTACTTCCCAGACAGTTTGATGGGACTTTTTGCTTGAGCAGGTGGTATTCCCATATCGGAGTCCGCAGGCTCATGCCTTTACACTAGCCTAGTGCTCTTCCTTGACCCAGCTGCCCGGTCTTGCACGGGAGTTGTGCCCACCCGTGCTCTAAAACCCAAATGCTCCGGCTTCCCTTCACCACGGAAACAGCCTGAGCTGTGAAAATAGCTCGTTAAAGAGACATACAGAAAGCGCCAAGCAGAGGAGCCTGTTAAATTCTGCTCTTGGTTACACTTGCTTAATGCAGGAGTAAATTCCATTTGCTTCAGCCGAGTTACTCCGGATATAAATAGGTGTAAGTGAGATCAGAACTGGTTCCTTAGAGATGCCCTCTGCCTTCTGTAATGCTGCTTCTTAAAATGAAGCACTGATAAGTCCCAGTGGTAAAAAAAAAAGTTATTTAAAATATCTTCAGAGCTATCTGTTGCCCAAAATGGCTTTTAACTGTTGAAAGAACATCAAACGTTTAAAAATGCATAATCTGCTCTCAGCACCGGCACACAGTGCCAGGAATACTCGTCAGCCTTATGTTTTTGGATCATATGTCACAGCGGATTATCTGACACTCCATGAACATTGACCGCTTCCTCCAGTTGCGGCTACAAAACTTGTTCTCAGGCATGTCACTGGATGCTACAAGCACCATGAAGTGGACCCTGCCTTCACAGTAAGGGTATTGTATCTCCCCAGGCTACGAGCAAAACTACGCCTTATATCCTGATAATGCCTTCCCCCTTTGAACAGAAAGAGCCAAAAGCAACTTTGATGAGTTTTCTTTAGTGATGAACATTTGGATAACTCTTTAAAATATTCCAGGGCTCCAGATGCTATTTATCCAGTGGTGTGAGTTGAGATCTGTAAGCCCCACACCTAAAGAAAGGCTTTATTGCCTGGGGTGAGTGGGTGGGAAACTCTTTAGGCTCAAATGGGCTCAGTGAAGCTACAGGCGAGTGCTGCAGCTGACTCCAAATACAATGGGGGAAGGGCACAAAAAAAGGGATGCAGGGAAATCAAAGGAAGAATTGAATTTATTTGCAGGCTTGTGTTGTCTAGCTAAATGGGGACAAGAAAGGGGAGTCCAGGATCCTCCTTTGCAAAACATTTCAGCTAGTCGGAAATATTTTAATTCACATAAAAGTCCTTTTTATTTTCACTCTCCCCTCCTGATGCCAAGATTAGTCCTTTAAAAGATACCCCTTTGGTCTCTACCTTCTTTCCCTTCAACTGTGCCTTATGTGCTTTTCTGGGACAAGTGGGAATCATGTCGAAGAGACAAGAGGAAGAAAACTTCTCTGCCACATAGCCACCTGCCTCTTGCACTACTCCTCCACTCTTTCCATTCTTTCCTGCCCTTCACTCTGCCCACTCGTTAAGCCACCTAAGGCTCAGTCCCTTCCCCACGCTGGAGCTCTGGAGGCATGGGAAACTCATAAATCCCATGTACTCTTCCAGAATACACCCCGCTTCTCTTGACGCCCACCTGCAACTCCCGCACACGCATTGCACTCCCTGTCAATGCATTGGACAGCCCAGATTCAACAGTTTTAAATCTCCTTCCTTTCTTCCCATCTTTTTTCCTGCATTGGGAGATTGCAAGGTTAAGTCTGCCCCTAAATGCCACCAGTTCCCCTTGCTTACATCCCCTCCCAACTGGATGTTCTCAAAGATGACGCCACACAACACAACGGCATTGCAGCCCTTCACCTAGCAGCTCATGAAAAGCTCTTAGAAAGATGGTTGTGGACCAAGGAGAGCATGGAAAGCACTACCGCAAGAGAAGCCAAACCTCATAACCCTGTGAATTACCCACACTGCATGGCCAAGGACCACTTACACCGCTGCCAAGAAGAGCCAAAGGGAATGGCTGCTCCTTGAATGGCTCACAGTCAAAAAAGGCCAGTTGTTCTTTTGGGTCCTCTGCTCAACTACAGACCAGAGTGACCCAGAGACACCAGTATGGGCACCCCCAGTCACCACATGCACTCACCACAGCAGGTTTGGCTCTCCCAGCAGCTCCTGGGCAAGCCCAGCTCCAGGTGAGACACAGGTTTCACAAGAGCCTAAGAGCCAACCCCTCGGCCAACCCAACATTACTGCACGGCCAGGAGGAAGCCACGTCCTGACCCTGTATGTCTGTTTTTCAGGATGGAGAGATAAACTCTTAAATTTTCTTCCCTTAAACTACATTTTGTCAACCACCAAGGAGCCCAGTTTTGCTAACTGGACTTCTAACAGGCTGGATCAGCACCGGCCACTGGTCATGTGCAGTACCAGAGGCTCAGAGCCACTAGCTGTCAAGACTCTGGAAACACAGCTTGTTTGCATTTTTTCAGTGAAATGTGTTAATTAAAAATTTAAAAAAAAATCAGAAAGAACAACCAACATATTCTAAGGCAAACATTTGACCTTTTTTTTTTCTCCGCAAGAAAGAAAAAAAGCTCCCCCAAATTTATTTAATAAAAAAAACTTCAAACATGGAACACATCTGTTGGGAAAAAACCTTCACCAAAAATTAATTGGCAGTTTTATCTCCTGCTCTACCACACTTTTCTCTCTAATATCTGAATAGCCCGATCATCCGGCACAATTTCTAATGGAAGGGAAATCCACATGCGCCAGTCAGAGCCACGTTTTTCTCAGCTCCAGGCTGAAGCACTGAGGAATTCCTGGGACGAAGGAACACATCTGTTGGGAAAAAACCTTCACCAAAAATTAATTGGCAGTTTTATCTCCTGCTCTACCACACTTTTCTCTCTAATATCTGAATAGCCCGATCATCCGGCACAATTTCTAATGGAAGGGAAATCCACATGCGCCAGTCAGAGCCACGTTTTTCTCAGCTCCAGGCTGAAGCACTGAGGAATTCCTGGGACGAAGCAGGTGGCCTCAGGCTCTCACGCCAATTCTCCTGCCTCCCACCATCAACCCCCATTCCAAATTGCCATCTCACTCTTAACCGTGCCCCCTCAGCATTTCTGGGTGGGTCCTGAAAACACACACATACCTCTTTGCCACTCCTTGTCTCAGCTGAAACCTGTTCCCATCTACTATTACCTCACCCCAACACACAGGTGCACCTCAGGGCTTTTTGGGAAAACCTATATTTCTTACAAAACAGGTGTCTGTGCATGCAGAAGGGTAAGTGGAAACACACCATGGAGTGACCTGGGTTTTCCAGACCCAGCACCATTAGCTTACTTTCTTCGCTTGTTCTCCATGTTTTTACTAGTTGATACCCTGACAGCATCTTTGCAATGAGTAGGACTATTGAGAGCTCTTCAGTAACTGCTTTCAAGTCATCAGAGGGCAATTTCTCTCCCAGTCCCAAGCCACTTAGCCTGGTCCATGCTGAAAATGAAAGCCATGGCCAGGCTGTACTCCCAGGCAGGTAACGATGACATTGAGCTCAATTTGGCTTTCACCAGCAGACCTGTGAGGCTGCTCTGAAGTGGGAAGGGAGGTCGGAGACCCGTAACTCTGGCTGCGCTGCCCGCTCCCAATGCTTTATCACAAACCTTGAGATATTCCATATTTTCATTAGAATTTCAGGCTTGACTTCATCCCACCTCTCATCCCCAATAAGTTTCAGTCCCTTTTGGTTTTGGATGCAAGCCTCAAAACATAACCCAGAGAGTCAGAAATGGGAAGGTAAATAAAACAAACGCAACATTTTTACCATGCTGATGCTGGGGACTGTGGCTCCTGGTTTTAGACCCTGACTCATAATATACCTTACATACACTTTACCTTGGGACCGTGTCAGCAGCGATAGGTTTCTGCCTGACTTGGTGTAGAGGAGATCAGACTCACGTGTGTTAAGTAAAGAAAATACAAAATTATTCTGGCTTTCCAGTGGTGAAACCGAGGTGGTGATGCAGCCCTGAATTAAACCTGGCAAAAATCCCCAAACCTTAGTTAGGTTTTCTCTATCATTTTCATCCTCAGACACAGAGAACAGAGGAGGTGACATGACCCCATCTCTGTGCGCTTCTCCTGAAAAAAAAAAAAAAAAGGTGGGAAAAAATCCTTTGTGGTTTGTCCATCAACAAAAAAAAAAAAAAAGGTGGAAAAAAATCCTTTGTGGTTTGTCCATCAACAAGAAATAGTAGAAAGGTGACTTGCTTTCAAGATGTTTCTGGCCAATTTTTGGTATCTTCTTAAACCTGGATATCCCAGCTACAGGGCTCAACTAATTGCTGTCATCCAGACAAAACTCAAACCTCTGAAATTTCATTTATTGCTAGGTAACGCAGTTTCTTCTGTTCTTCACTTCTCTCTAGCCAAAGAATTACCCGATTTCACCAAACTGAAACAGGTTCATAACCTGTCTCCACGACCATCCTGTTTGGATATTTTCTTTACATGAGACTGCTTTCAGCAAATGGATAGTACACAGGCTAGCCAACACATTAGGCTGGTAAACAAATAGATACCTTAAAAATACAGATATTTTTGTCTGTAAGAACCATAAAAATACAGAATTCTGTAAAAAAAAAAAAGCTGAAATCATACAATACTGTTGACCAGCTCTCCTGCTACACCTGCAAACGCAGCAGTTTAGATGTGTAAATACCTCCAGCTTTCCTGCAGTCCCTGCAGGAGGAATATTGCCTGCTGGGGCAGACAGCCAGCCCCAAGGCCAAATAAATGATGCCAAAGCCTCCCAACAAGAGTTAAGCACTGGCTGCGCCTTGTGCAGCCCCTAGGAAGCTTTGCAACGTCAGAGGTTGGATTCAGCTGCGTTTAAACATCTCCTCCTCCTCCCTCCCTCCACATTTCCCCGTTATTTCAGCTGACAGATGCCCAAACCCCCAGTAGCCGGCTGAAATGCCAGCGCAAGCCTCTCTTCCCAGAAACATTTATCTGCAGAGAGCAAAGCAGCATCTTGCTGGTCACATTTGGCGATGCCTTGAGGTGTTCTCTTAAGCAAGAAGCCACCAAATACCAGTGCTCCCTTGGTTCAGGGCATTACCTTCTATTACTATATTTGTCTTGCCCCACCGTAAAATATTTGCTGGCAAGAGTGAGCGCCTACGCTTGTGGAAGGCAGACTGATATGCCATGCGGAAGGGTTGGGGGTTTCCCCCCCCCCCCCCCCCCCCCTTGCTATCTTTGATCCATTTTTCATATGTTTCCCTGTGGAAGTGCACAAAGACAAATATTCATTGTAATATTTATGAACGCAGCCTGATAGTTACTATGGTTTCAAAGAAAACAGGAAAAATGGATACAAAACTGGATGCGCTTCATGTTAGGCGGCTATAGGTACGGCACATGTTATAAATTCTGTTCAAACTGACTCACTTCTTTCGATGAGGTAAGTGTTGACATTAGACAATTTGGTGGGGAACATTTATTTCTGCATTTATTAAAATGTCAGTAACAGCAGGAGTAACACCTCCTAAAAGGCTTGCAGGTGCTTGTCTTCAAAAATCCAACGTTTGAAGAGGATAAAAAGGTACAAACTACATTTAAAATGATTCACCTGTGGCTGGAAGAGAATAGATAAGTTCGGGTGTTTAATTAATGCGTGTAATGCATAATTGACACCGCTCAAATCCAAAGGACTGCCCAAACTGCTAGATTTCAGCATGTTCAAAATGCTCTGCAGAATCAAAGTCGAAAAGAAGGATCTGTGCAGATTTCGATGCGTTGCCAAAACAACACAATTTATTCAAGGGCTGCGCTTTAGACATACCCAAATGCAGGTGAGCGCTACCTCCGAAATGTACAGTACTCAAGTGAAAAGGAAGGGGATGAAAAATATATCGGTAAAAATGCATTCAATATGTAAAAATAGCTCTGCAGAGGTCAGGGCACTAAGCAGCAGAGACAATGCCTAATGACTACAGATGAAGCATCAGGCTGGTACGATAGCACAAAGATTTTTTCATTCTCTCTCTCCGAAAACCTTTCAGGAGACTCCTTACGTCCCCCTTTCCTCGGCTCTCCAAAGAAATTGGTAAGGCCAGAATAAGACGTCGGCTTGTTCACATCACAGGGAAATATAAACTGAGGTCAAGAAAACCACAACATCTGGAACGTGAGAAAAGGATTTACTGTTAAGGGCTTAATGAACTCTGAAAATAAAGTTCTCAACTTCGCTAATTTGTTTGGGCTTCAAAGAGGAATAAAATGTGAGGCTGGAAGGAAGGTTTTATGGCTCTCCTGAAGAAATAAGAACTACATCTGAGCTAAAATTAGCAAAGCCCAACGACAGTAGGGAGAGCGTCACTATTATTTACCCCATGCTAGGAGAAAATCCTAAATTGTAACTGCTAGAGATTTATGTGCAAATTATTGTGGGAAAAGAGGAATGATGGATTGGGAAAAGAGGAATG
Organism: Aptenodytes forsteri; assembly: GCF_000699145.1. Taxonomy (NCBI): domain Eukaryota; kingdom Metazoa; phylum Chordata; class Aves; order Sphenisciformes; family Spheniscidae; genus Aptenodytes; species Aptenodytes forsteri. The sequence continues at coordinate 1,070,220 of NW_008794078.1, forward strand.
ATGGGCGCTCTGACTTTGCAGCTCAGGGACAGATAGCATCCCTGAGCTGATGGGGGACGGGGCTAGGTGGGGATGTGCAGGTTCTTGCAGGTAATAAGGATCTGCCTGACGCCATTCACCCAGGACCAGAGGGGTGAAAGGATGTATCTGTCCCATCATTTTAGCTTGAGTTAGGAATGCATACAACTATAGCCCTGTGATTCAAACTGTGAGCTGTTTTCGTGGTGTGCAAAGCGGAGACCCGTTCAGATGAAACAAAAGCTGGAAGATATACATTTAATGCACTCCAGGCACTACACCAGGCACTCAGTCCATGGGAACCAGATGAAAGCTAATCCAGGGGAAACCCTTCCACAGTGCATGCATAGGGAAGGTGGCAGATCCTCAGCGTTGACTATTTTACTCTACACATCCACTCTGATTTTGCTGCCCTGTGTGCTAAAGTAAACCGTTGCAAAGCTTAGCCATTTGGGAAGTTGACTGCATATATTTCTTAGGCTATTTCTGTGCAGCGTCTCATACCTGCAGGCATCGGTTCTTTCCTTCATTCCCCTCAAAGAACAGCATTTAGTCCCCCATTGGGCTGGGGACAAGAAGCTGGGTGAGGGCACAGGTACAGACTGTTCCCAGGGCAGCTTTACTGCAGTGACGTGCCCAACAAACAAGAAGTAAAAAATCCATTTGAGATTTTACAGCTTGCTCCCGCAGGGTAGCGAATACGTTGGTCTTGCTACTGTCAACCAGGAGAGCAAACGCTTCTCTTGCAAAGATGCCACAGACTCGATCCCAAGTCTCCTTACAATGCAAATCAGACCCAATTCCACTTAATCCAGGGAGTTTTGACTGTAAAGGGACTGGAAAGGAGAAGAGCATTAGGTCCCCAGGATCAGGATCTAATTACGATTGCCACCCGCTCCCCTGCTTTCAGCAAGGAGCCATCTATTGCCTGATAATTGAAGCTGTAATAATTTCAGCGGTCCAGGCCAGGAGGTTAGTGGAACGAGAGCACACGGAGCAGCAACTGGGTGATTTCCCCCACACAATACTTTGACGAGATCTTGGCAGCATTTATGACCCTCTTTTACCCTCAGCCATCAATACAGCTGAGGTTCATTCACCACCCAGAGCTGCAGGCTGCAAATTGCGTTCGCTGGGTGGAAAAAGGGGAGTTGATACATGCAGTTCTCGTCCTGCTCCTACCTGCGAGATCCTGGTCTTCCTATGAGTAGCAAGTGCTTTTGGGCTTGGGCTATTTTTGCTCCGGATCAAGCTGAGGGGACAGGCCTGAGCAAGGAGAGAAGCAGCAGCTGCTCTCCACAGAGGGATGAGCCTCAGAGGATTTTCACCAAAATCACAGTTCTGCAGACTGGAGTTAGCAACAGTGGGAGGATAACAGTGTTCGGAGCAGTTTTCTTCAGAAAACAGACAGCTTCTCCCCTGCATGTACACATTTCTGCATCGCTGATGTCAGCTCACATACTGCTGGCTCGGCCATTAAAGAGCTGTCTATTTATATAGACACATTTTCCCCGGCGTATGCATGTACATGTGCTCAGTTTATGAAGATGCTGTGGGACAGAGCGCTCTGTTCTCCCTCCGAAAAATCACAGCGGGTATCGGCTTCATGAGACAGCACCAGAGGACACCGATTTCCTCACACCCTCAGTTTGCTTCTGTCCTTCAAGTGCAACACACTAAACGACAGCCACTTACAAAACCCCAGCACGGCATTTTAGCCCTTTTCTACACAAGGAAAACAAACATTTCCCTGTACGTCCACCGTGCTTTGGGCTTCCTCACTGCATGGAAAATACGTAACAAAACAAATGCACTAAAAAAAAAAAATAAAAATTACAGCTTTGTGGTCTTTGTGGTGCACGTCAGAGGTATCGGTTTGGGGTGCAGCTGTCCACACTATCACTTCACCACCATAGATGGCAGTAAATGCCCTTCATCTCCTGGTCCTTGTGGTGCACGTCAGAGGTATCGGTTTGGGGTGCAGCTGTCCACACTATCACTTCACCACCATAGATGGCAGTAAATGCCCTTCATCTCCACGCTCCTGCCTGAGAGGTACAATCTCATCAGTACCCTTATTTTCTCTTTCCTGAATCACAAACCCAGTTACACAGCATCCTCCCTGCAAGGATCTCTAAGGACATTACCAATATTAACAACTTAAGGCTCTGGGCACCCCAGGCAAGAGCGTTATTTCTGCTTTTTCAAGGACAAAACATCTCAGTAATCTCATGTGCCCAGGACAGACACCAGAAACCTACAGAAGGGCTGAGAAAAGAACTTGAACTTCCAGGCAGCCAAATCGGTCACAGGTATTGTCCCCGTACACAGGCTGCTGCAAAGCAAGGACTTCATCTCATGAGCTCAACCATCCACCAGACGGCCGACCTGTCTGTAGGCTGCCGTGGTGCATCGCGCCATCAATGGAGCCACAAAACCATTACACGTGAGCAGCCTGTTTCCATAACTGACGATGCTGAGCAATAATTTCACCTCGAAGAGAAATATGGGGTGTGGGTTTCACTTATTTCCTTCCTTGAGGCTTCTCCCGTGGAAAGGACTTGGGGAAGAGCTGCCGTGGCACTGCTGCGGCTGGTAGGTGGCATGTGGGATGGGGACCGCAGGGGCGGCTGTGTAGCTGGGCAAGGACGAGGCAGTCTTGACTATAAAAAGAAGCATCAAAGGCAAATTTCACTCAGAGCAATCCAGGGGCTTCCTATAAACTAGGCATACAGGCAGGCCTTCTCCCTTTCTACAATTATTAATTGTAAAATAATGATTTCCCTGAGAAAGAACTTTAATTCTTCAAGTTAACAGTATACTCACATCTGTTTGCAGTAAATATTTCAAAGTGACTTGGGGGAGGAAGGAAAAAACCCACCACCCAACCTTACATGAGTTTAATACAACTACTTCCAAGCATATGCTCGTAAAATATTATTTGGGGAAGATTAATTGAAGCACTGATGAAAACGTAGTATTTGTTTGCGATGCCAAGAAGGTTCTCAGAGCACTGAAAATTGAAGTGATTCCCTTTTGTTCCTGCGCCGATGGGGTGTTTGGCTGAATGGGAGCAGGGTCCCCACCCTCCCCTCTCCTCTCCTCCCCGCTTAGAAAAATGGCAAAAATTGACCATTAGCTGGGGATTAGCTCATACATTAAATAATGTTGTAAAATATTTTTATGGTGCTACTTCTAGTGGTTTTAAAGATTACCATTCAGGACATCTAAAGCTCAGGGTAAAAGATATATATGCACGTATTTTTTTTTGAAACGGGAACGTTATCTTTAAACATTGAAGATTACAACTGATTGCAAACCGGCAAAGCATTGATGTTTACAGTGAAATCATTCTTCTCTACTAAATACAAAATATCATAAGTATAATTACCTCATAATAATTACCTAATCCTTATTATTTTGCTTTTAGAATATTTATTTAGGCTTGGGTTACTACAATTTCAAATAATACGGGGCCTGCTGTCATGGCTCTTTATCCAAATGACTCGTAGTCTCTTGTAAACAGTTCTGTGATCTGATTTCCGTTGGGACAGGAGTTGTAAAAGGCCAGGGATTTGCGATGGATTTACACGTATACTGTTTCAGTTAAGTTACCAAGGTCGACTTAACAGCCCTTTTCCTCAGAGTCTTAAATACATTTGCCACCCAGCCTCTTCATACCACGCTCAAGGAAAGGGGTGATGTGATTGCAAAGGATGCTTGAACTTCACTGGAAACCCCAATTTACATTCTTTCATCCAGCAGTGGGATTTTTTTTATTTTATTTTTTAAACGAGCTTTGTGGAGTTGCTAGAAAACCAATTCTTGCTAATAGCACACGGGCGAGACACAGGTTTCTTTGAGTTTTGAAAAGGTCATTCAGGCTTCAGAAAACAACAGAGAATAGCACTCGCAACTCAATTGTAGCGCAGATATTAGCCTGGCCCTCTGAAGTCCAAGTTTTGTTCCCAGGAAAAATATATCAGATTACTGACCCACGATAATAGATGTTTTTTAAAAGCAAAGCTCCTCCAGACTAAATACCAAACAAACAAACATTAACACCCTTTGATGGCTCACTACCTTCTCAGTAAAGTTCAAATAGTTAAACTTATGGTGATCATGCAGAAATGTACCGATAATAAAGGTAAAAGAAATTCGTGGTTAATCCTCAGGTCTGAATGACTGGTCTGATTGTCTCATTCACTTGGCAAACAATTTCTTTTCTAAATGTTATTGCAGCCACAGATATAATTTCTCTAACACTGCAGAAAGAATCAGATTAAAATATGATACAGAAGCAGCACTTACCTTGGGCTGATTAATATGCTTAAGCTGTTACCGTGCCACCATGCTTAAAAGCATAAAGATACGCTTTTCCACACTAGTCTATATATATTGATACCTCCTGTGTGCCAGGAAAACCTCTTTGATTAGTCACACTAAACCACTGCTTAAGTGGTATGAATTTCTCAGGCCTGCACTTTCCATAATCAAGTAATAAATTCTGGGACTAATCATAAGCAGTGCTGTCTCTCCTAGGTGATGCACAAGGAGATTCATCAGGAGTTTCTTTAACCAGAGGAAAACTAAAACGCCTTAAGTAATTAAAAATGCATCCTACAACTCGGAGCAAAATTCATTTCAGAGGTCACAACGTAGACTGAAAGCTATACAACGCTTCACAGCGAGCACTTGACTCTGTGTTTTGGATGGGATTTTTGTTTGAGCATGAACTTCTGCTCAGTTCTATTTGGATCAGCCTGTGAAAAAAACCAACAATGTTCAGCAGGTAAAACCAAAGTGCTGTTGAAATAAAGATATTTAGGGTTTTCTTCTCCCTCTTTCACGGGCTGACAGCGACTACCCAAGGAGGCACGTACATGGTGATCTTCTACAATCCAGAGGCTTTCCTCTACCTGTGTGCCACCTCTCAGAGCTGCAACAATCAGCTTTGAGCAAGGGGGACATCTGAGCTGGGTTTTTGAACTTGATTATGTGAAATATATGAATATATGAAACCCTAAGACCTACAGAGTACTCTTTAGCACTCCGCTGCCCCAAATGACAACATTCTTTAAAACTGTGCATGAAATTTAATCTAATTCTTTTGTACTCGTGTTACCATACGCTTGGCTTAAACATTGCGTTTTTAAGCCAAAATGCAAAGTTAATCTATCATAATGCCCCTCCAGGTGAGATTTATTATAGATCACTTTCAAAACTTGTGTGTTCTATGTGCATGTGCATACCATATTCATCTTATTATTATCCAGTTGAAAAATTCCCAGTGTGTGCAACGCCTCAGATATAATAGCAGGCATGCCAACAGAATATGACACTTATGCTAATCTGCACCCCGCTGTGGAAAAACATACACAAGGATTCCATTACCACATTCATTAGGCTGCAGTGCACTTCATCTTGAATAGGGATTATGAACTATAATAGAGTGAAAACAGTTGATTGAATCCACTTAGCCAAATCTCTATGACATTAGCCAAATATTTCAGCGTGAGGAAGAGGAGGAGTTGAACCTTCTCCTGGTGGGATGTGCTGCCTTTGCCCCGTCTTTCTCCGGCGCTTCGGTTTGGATGGGGAGAGCTTTGAGAAAGCCAAGGTCATGATGACACTTTGCACTGAGCCAGTGTTTTAAATATTCAAAGTGCTGCCCAGGAATTAATCAAGAGCAACGTGCCATAGATGCTGTTGGGACCGATGGGGACTTTCCAGACACAAGCACTATTACTTGTTTTGCGCAGGTTCTTCAAAGCACGTTAGCAAATTCTTCGTGCACCTGTTATATGCTTTTTTGGCCCCGACAGAGAAGATTTCCAAGCTGACCATACATACAGCAAAACCTCCCAGTGATGACATTAGGCCGCTTAAATGGTAATCAAATTCAGATGAAAACAGATGTTGCCCAGTTCTGTGTTCAAGTTTCCCCAAGTATGCTTTGAGTGTATATCCAATTTTTGGTTCTACACAATACAGTTGCCACCTGACAGCCTGCCTTCCTTGGCAGAAAATTCAACTCCAACTATTTAAAATATTGTCAGAAATAATAAAGACCAGAATACAAGTTACCACTCAAGAAATGTTTTGGAATTTAGTTGTGCCCAGGAAAAAAAAAAAAAAAAAAGGAAAAGAAAAGAAAAAAGAGGAATGAAGTCTTAGCCATGTATAAGACTCAAAAGATGATAATAAAAACCTTCTGTGCTTAGTATTTAGCCATTTCTGAGACTCTCTTGTTTATATACATCCTTTTAATGTAGCAACTAAACAGGAAGTTCCTGTTAGCAGCAGCACAATGTAACTGAAAGGAGAATCGCTGAAACTCGTGATAGAAACTCTGCCGCGCTCTTTTTTTTCAGTTAAAAAAAGCAAAAGAAAAGGAAAAGAGCAGAAAAACATGGAAAGCATCATCAAGCAACCAAATATATTCAGTATGTCTAAACTTTTTTTTCCTTCCGTGCTTCTGACCCGCATTGCACGGTACTTACTCGGAGGCACTTGCCGAGCTCAGCTATCCCCCAAGTGGTTCCTGCTCCTGCTGCACCGTCAGCTCTTTTTCCACCCAAGTTTTGGCAAAGCTGGGGGCAGCTCCAGCCAGGACAGACGAATCCAGCGTCAGCCAACACCAGCCTGGAGAGGGGACATTCCCCCGCTGCCTGCCAGCCTCATGGGGCGAAGCTGGCATGGGTCAGTGGGACCAGCAAGGATGACTCCTGAGCTCTTCCCTCCTAAAAGTGCAGGGATGGGGAGTCAGGGGATGAAGAGCGCTTGCAGGTGCTTCCCCTCTGCACCTTCTCTTGACTGAGAGTGGTGAAGAAGCCAAGAAGGAACATAGATAAAATTATGAGTGGCAAAAGCAAGAGATGGATGTTGTTGATGGAAAAGTTGAACAAAAGTAGGATTTGGTGGGAGAATTCACTTGAAGAGAAAGGTGACAGAGACAGAGATTAGGGAAAGCTGGGAGGACCAAACTGGCGGTGATGTGGGATGAAAGACTGAACTGATTTGGAATTTGGGAAGAAAGAATGAATTTCTGGGAAAAAAAGCAGCATATACAATGGTGAGACATCTACAGTAAAATCCAGCATCACGTTAATCAATGTGCATGGGGGACCAGGCAACTAATCATCACACAGGCATTGGGTATGGGCCGTGGGGGTTCAGGAATAAAACCATGTATCATGGGCAGGGCTTACCGCCGATGTTATTACACTTTTGCTTTTTTTAAAAAAAAATCTCATGTATGGAATTTCTGAGCCTGTAGAGTTAGCAATACCATCAGTGGAAATGGCATGGGGGTCCAGCCAGCTTCATAAATCCCCTGTTGGATTCTGGATTTGGCATTAACCTGTGCAGGCAAAATCTGTTTTGCTGGCATTACTTACCCAGTTTTCCAAGTCTTGCCCAAAAATAAAGAACCGGGTTTCTGCATACATGCAGGTACTTATCTCAGGAAGATGCTGAGTGCTATCTGAAAGGGTGACTTCAGCGGAAGCTAGGGTAGGTCGGTATTTTATGGTGTCAGGTCTTTTGACTATAGGCCTGGTCTTCGTGGAGAAAGTTTTATTGCTAACTTCAGAGGGAACAGCTCTGCGGCCTGTATAAAATATCCAGGAGAAGAACGAGCACTCTATAAACTCCTGAAGCAAACGCGGCTCCCAGGAACAGCACGAGGAAAACAGAAATTTTACTAAATATATAAACCACTTAATTTACCAGAGAGAAGGAACACGCTCTGGGGATGACTTTTTATTTTTTTCCTTTAGTTGAGGTCCAGCTTCTATTTTTCAACTTTGAAAGGTAAGTGGGAGCATCAAACAGGTTGAACGAAGCACTGTTTTCTTGCTACAGGAACATGGCCCTTTGCACCGAGATTGTAATACAATCCATCCTCTCTGGGACTGCAAATGCTACAGTGCAAAACTGTGTTTGAAAACCTCTTTTATCATTCATCGTCTCCAGACTGAAATCATTTTTGACAACCTCTGCAGAAAACAAGCAGCTTTCTGGCTACTGGCGAGCCGATTAAAGGGAGGAAACACATGTTCACTGTCAGACAGAGCCCCTGGAGAAAGCATTGACAACCTTTTAACCTCCTTTCCCAGTGAAAGTGCCCAAATGTTTCTCTGGAACAAAACCCCAGCATTGTTTTAAGCATCTTTTCATTTAATGCACTATATTTTTCAAGATATGTTAAGAGTCAGAGGAATTCCACTTTAACATGGAGGTTTCACAATCAGTTCAATTCCCATGCAAATGGTCATATAAACAATTATTAATGGGAAATATCTTTTTATGAACTAACTTTTTTCTTCTCTTTCTTCTTTTTTATTTTCTTTTCTTTTCTTTTTTTTTTTTTTTTTCACTGTCTGACCACAGTAATACCAACACATTGAAAAGTTCACTAACCTCTACAGTGATTTCTCAAAACAAGCCAAAAAGCCGCAGGAGTGAAATTTTCTGAACAGTAGGAAGGCTGACTAGCAGACATTATTAGCACTTTGAGCATTCAAATCTGGCCATGGAAACTTTTGTGAGTTACAAGATGCTGGGGCAGGAAGCACCACACATTACTGATGTATTTGTTATCAAGGGAACCAGTTTCCACTGTATTTAATCATCAGCAATAGGGGAAAATAAATTTTCTTTTGAGAAGTGAAAAAAAAGATTCTTGTTTTACTATTATTATTATTTCTTTCTTTTTTTTTTTTTTTTTTAAAGAAAGTGCTTTCAGAGCAATTGGTCTGGCTTTCTTTGTAGTTATGAAGGTCCACTCAGAGGTTGTTTAACATTTAACCTTGCTATTTTTACCTTAATATCAGCAGCTGGAATAGTTCTGTCTGTTTTGATAAAACGAGACTTTTTTCCATGTTGCACATTTGCTTTTACAGCTGAAAGGAACTGTTCCAGCTGAAGTAGGTAACTATAAAACTGCAGTGGTCTAAGCCGCCTGGGAGAGGAGTAGATTATTTGATTAAATGTTCCTGTAAGTAACTGCACAAGGCACTGTCCAATAAAGGGCAATATTTACTAACAAAAGATAAAAGGCTGCGAGCTCTGCAGGTACGAAGTCCCACGGGGATTTGCTATTCCTTCTCCAAAGACCTGGTTCTAGCCGTGCTCGATAGCTCTGCTACCATCTAACTTGTCTCGGTTTTTGCACGGATTACGACTTGGCTAATGATAGTCGTGGTGAGGAAAAAATTTCAAAGCTGGAGCTTGGCTTCTCCAATGCCGCTCCAAAAGGACTTACTCCATTTTGGCTTTTTTATTTCGTTTTTCCTTCTTCAAAAATAGCCTCGCTCCAATAACGGAGTTCAAAACGCAGCCGGCAATGTTTAGGTGGCAGCTTCATCCGCTTTCTCCAGGCACGGCAGCCGCTCACACACTAGTCAGGTTTTTGCGTTGCTCTTCATCACACAGGCAGCGTTTTAAACTGACTCACTGGGACAAGCGGCACAGAAGATGTCCCTCCTGACGTTATTTCTCCTGGGTCCCCAGCTGGCTGAACCTACCTCAGGTAATCTGAGAAGGAGGATGGTAACTCAGCTCTGCAGCAGTGTTTTGCACAAGACTGGAAGTCGGTGGGGCTTGTGCTTCTGAGTCATTTAAATGCCTTTGGAAAAAGGCCACCCATGGAGGGAAGGTATGCTTCAGCTGAGCACCTTGAATCGGGCGGGCAGTCAAACAATCACCGCTTTCTTCTGACCCGCTCCTGTCCTACCCCGGCTAACATTCCTATCTAATGCATCTCCCACAGCTACAGGAAGCAATCTCATTCTTATTTTAAGTGATGACTTTAAAAGAGGAAATTTCCCTGAAAACAGAGTTATAAAAGCAAAAGAAGCAATTCCTCAATGTTTCTCCTTTCCAGGAGATGCCCGTTGCACAACTTTGACTGTCCTCCCATATCCAAGAGTCACGCAGCAGGACCTGACCATTAAAAAAAAAATCACATTTTTCACCTTCTTCTCAGATCCAAAAGGGGGTCCTCCCTTCTTCTGAACTAGAGAATAAGAAAATCAGCTCCCGTCCACAATCTTGTGAAATCCTTCAGAACAGAAGCCAGGAGCATTTGCAGAAGTGCCAAGAAATAACTCTGAGCAAACTTGGTCAAAAATACAACACAACAATAAATAGTAATGGCCCTTGAAATTTTTAGCTGAAGATCATGACATGCTTCCTAAACAAGGTAAATATCGTTACGCCAATTTTGTAAGTGGGAAAGCAGGGACCCGACAGCTGAAGAATCGCCTGAAGACAGCCAGTTGGTGGCAGGGCTGGAAATGGATCCCAGACCCTCCTCGTCTCTGTCCCACGCTCCACACCTCCCGCAACACACACTGCTTGCACGCAACAGCTCCATGCAATTTAGGTTTGGAGGAAACATGACTTTATCCAGGCTGAAATGTTTATCGCAGGCTATGAAATGCCACAGATGAAGTTACCCTTGTAGTAAACTCTGCTAATTGTGTTCAGCCAAAACCACGTGCACGGCTACAGATAAACGCAGAAAAACAGAGTTTACCCACTGCTAATTTAGGGATACGTAGCTGACCCTTTTCTGTGTGGAAAACTCCAACTAGGTGAGTTTAGTGCCTTTTTATGTGCCCACTGTTCAAAGCTTATTTTCTAGAAAACAACCTTCTGTCTTGATTTGAAGAAGCAAAAAACTACCTCTCATATTGGCAGTTCGTTTGAGCAGTTATTTATTCCAGGAGTGCTCACATTTCCAATTTACATTTGTTTCATTTCAGCTTCTTGATACTGGTTTTGTTTTGCATCATTTATCCACCAAATTAAACAACTTTGTGTTGCTTGGTACTTCCTTCCCCCGAGAGCTTCTTCAAGTCAAGCCACCTCTCAATCTTCCTTTCTGCAGAGCCGAGCAGAGGAGGTTCTTCATCTCTATCACCTTCAGGAGTTCCCTACAGCTACTTGCGGGACTCTCGCATCTGAACATCCTTCTCAAAAGTGGAAACCCAAACTGCATGTCCTGGTACGAGTCTCAGCAATGCAAAGTATCAGTAAACGCACCTCCTGTCTTTCACTTCCATTTATACATCCAAGGGTGGTGGCAGCGACTGCTGCTACACCATCATGCTGGGGCTTTGCTTGAACGTTATAACCTCTAAATGTTTTTTGGAGTCCAAAAACTCCCCAGGGCAGCTCTGATCTTTCGGCATGAAAAATACATTTGCAAACATCTTTTAACTGGTGTAGGCTAGCAAGAGACTGAGCCGACTCTAAATGATTTCTCTTCCTTGTCATTATTTATTGGTGTAAATATAGAAATAATTAATTGTTATTACCTCATCATTATTTACCAACATAAGTGTATAAATAATTCAGTGATATTCATATTATTATTATTATGTATAATACCATGAATTATAGGAATTAAAAAAAAATATCACGGTGGTTACCATTAAAAAGTCAACATTAATCAGCGTTTGCCTCAAAGTTCTGTAGGAGATAGCATAGTCTGCTCTGCCCTCAGAATAGGAAATAAGTGCGGTACCTCAGATACCACAGTATGGTAACAGTTGGCAGATGTTGCTTCTAAAATGGTAACCACTGCAACTAGAAATTTAATTGGAAAACGCATTGTATCATGTTTATTTATAAAAATGGAAAGCAACAGTTATTTAGCACTCACCTAAACTATCAACCGCAATGTCTTCAAACAAGTCTGTCCAGAGAGATTGCTCAAAGAGTGACCAAATATTTCTGAAAACTTTCTGTAGAGCTGATTGAAATGCTTCCGTCAAAAACTTCTGTTTAGATGGTAAATGGCTTTTGGGGAGGGAATAGACCAACTTTTTTTTTTAATGTTAGACTTTTTATTAAATACTTCTAGTTGCAAAGGCAGAGCTATTAAAAAAAAAAGCCAGGAAGAAGGCCTGTTTTTCTTTACGTTAATTTTGTAAAGATTAATCATTTTGCAAATAGCTGTCACGTCTTGCCCCAAAGCATTTAGACTGCTATTTTATTACCATGGTTCTCAGACAGCAAAGGTAAAACATCCCATTTCTTCACTGTCCAGTATTTGACTAAACTCGCTTATCTTGTGTGAGAGATCAAGACACTGTCCCACAAGGCTGCTTTAAATTCAAGTCTAGCACCTTGGTCATGGGAAGGGACACTAAACATCAGTGACTAATTCTTCTCTTTTTACCCCTATGTCTAGAGTTTAAAAAAAGCATTTCCACCAGTTGTTATGGTCAGACCACTTTGTCTCTCCTGAAGTTATTGTGGAGCATCTTCCAAACTCCAACTACTTTGGAGTTAACTTGTATTTGACATAGATTCTGGTCACTCCTGACAAAATTGTATGACTGTAAGTCCATCACTATGGATCTTATTGTCATCACACCAGAAACTCAGGCTTACGTACACACACACACACTTTTATAAGCTCTTTACACGGCACTTGGGCAGAAGAGGAGAAAGATAAAATGTCCAAATGTCACAGAGACACTGATAGTTAATGGACGACCAACAACTTAGCAAGTTCTCAATCTTTTTCTCCTTCCAAGCCATATTTTGATTCAAAATTCAAACTCTGTCAACAAGAAAAATCACTTTCCAAATTAATAGGTCGTATCTGGCATATATGAAGTCAGACAATTACAAGTTATGGTTCCCTAAATATTGCAAGGTTCACCAAATCCCTCTAACTCGTTTGCCTGTCACTTTATAGCAAGAACAGTGAAAGAAGAGTTTAAATCTGCAGTGCCACAAGATGACTTCGATTAAAAAGGGAAAAGTTGTTAAGATTTTCAGCAGCAAATTAGCTAGGGATGCTCAAACTGTAGATTTAAGTTCCTATTAAGGGGGGAGGGGGAAAAAAAAAGTCTGTATCCATCGTTTCTTACTGGAAGAAACCCAGAAAAACCCCCATCAGATGCTGTCAATGGATAAAGGAGATGTTTCCACCAAGAGCGAAGATAATTAGTAAATTAAGAAACAATTGAAAAAAGTGGTTTCACAAGATGTAGAAACACCTAAGACTTTTTTCTACCAAGTTCTAGTATAAGAAGAAAAAATAGGAAAAAACCTTACGTTAAACTAATGGAATATTCTATTCCCCAGGACAAAAAAGAGGCAACATTCCTCTGCTCAACTATTCCTCTCCCACAGTTCGTCCCTGCTTTTCTCACCATGAAGTATATGCACACCAACTCCCTTACAACTCTCAAAATTGACGTGAAATGATTTTTGCTATGACAGACTATCCATGGTCTGCAGGGACCAAGACCCAGAGAGACAGGGTGATGAAGAACTCTTCCACTTCATGAAGGCTTCCTAAACTGACGAGAGATTACAAAACCTTTCAAAGATATTCCATACACATCCAGCCAAATGACATTTTTAACTCTGAAACTGAAAGTGCTGCAGCAAAAAACATTCAGTGCTTTTGTCACTTGAAAATTTCTGTATGGTCATGCAACAGGTATTGAAAACAATAATTCTCACTTTCTTTGATGCACTTCACCAGAGGAGATGCAACAGTTCCACATGGCACACCATTATTTGTTAGATGTATCAGCTCTGTTTCCGTAGGCAGATCTGACACTCACAGCTATTTAGGGAGACAGCTTTCAGGTATAAACAGCACAGCTCAAGGCAGGAATGACCTAACATATTGAGGGTTTGATTCAAAACACAAGCAGTTGCATTTATTCAACTGCGTTGGGATCAAGCCTTTTGAAAATGGCACACATGTACGTATGTTTGTATATATTTCATGCAGTGTAACTCTCATGTTCATTTTCTGAAATGCTAAACCCAAAGTCAGGAAAGAAAAAGACATCCTGCTGAGATAGACACTTAAGGAGTTTCACGGTCTTCATGGAGATATCAAGCCACCTTGCAATTTTTCTTTGCATATAAATGAATGCGAGTTGTCCAATACCTAAAAATGCAAATTTAATTACTTTGGGGTTGTTTCTCACAGCCTACTCGTTCCTCCCTAACTTAAAACTTGCAGAACCAGATACAGAGCGTGGATTATTCCTCAGGCTCTTACCGAGCCTTGATACCAGTCACTTCTCCCACACCCCGGTAAAACATGTTTTTAAAATATAAAGTTTCATACAAATATGCACCCTAAAAGAAAACAAACACCAACTGAAGTTTGATGAAACTGTCCATCAAAAGTCTCGATAACATTAACAATAGCAAGCATTTCTTTTACTGTATTTCAGCTTGATTATACCGACCTATTTAGGAAAACAAGAAAGAAACAAGAAAATGAAGCAAGAACCATCTTAAAGCCCAGAGAAACTTTTTAGTGGCTTGGAAAAAATTCAGTTAACGCCTGTATTTACACAGATCCACACTTCCTGGCTTTCACTATCTTCTCTCACCCGGGCATCCATACAACATCTACCCCAACGGTGTCTAATTCACCAGCAAGCAAGGTCTTGGGTTCTGCTCCCCAGTCTGACTGGGCACAGGATGCACCAAAACCCACATGGGAAAGCCTGTCCGTGAGATTTCTGGGCTCATGCTGCAGGCACTAGAAATTCAGAGAGTTGGGAGAAGCCCCGGAAATTAAACTACCAAATTTTTTGAGGATCACCTCTCTGTAAAAAAAAAAAAAAAAAACACCAAACCCAACACGCAACTTCATCATTAAGCCTAAGAGCACATTCTTCCAAGTCTTGCCTCAAATTCAATACGTGCAAGTCACTCATGGGTCATTAAAATGGAAAGGCTCCCTTCGGCTTCAAGGGCAACTGGATCTGATTATACGTGCTGCCATAACTCGGCACAATGGGATGAGTGAAATACGGACTGTCGGCCCGGGGTCTGAATTCGCCTTCTTATAGCACGAGCCTTACCTGAAACACAGTACTTTATGTGTTAATAACATATTTGTTACAGCTATCTTGTGAAATGCTTAATTAAAGTGATATTTTGTTTCAGTTGAATAATCTCTGACTGTTTTATTGTCATTTGACATTAAATTGCAATTTGCCATGCCACATACATTTCTGCACACGTTGTCAATATGAGCATAAAGGCGATGTTATTGACCAAGAACATAATACTTACTGAGTGCCCTGAGAAAGCACTCGGGTTTTTAAAGTTCTACTTTCTCTTTTTTGTTTTGCTGTTAAACCTCGATTGCTTTGGTTTCTTTAAAGCTCTTTGCTGCCCAATAACTCCAAGTGCTAACAGAATTTAATATTCAGTTGTCACGCGCGTCTCAGCTCTCACCGCAGCGCTCTGTGAACTGTGTTCAAACCCAGGTCGGCTTTTCCCTTATATATATATATGTGTGTGTGTGTGTATATATATAAAAAAAAAATATCTATCTCTATTTTGCAGCTCAGGTCACCACGTGCATGTGGGACATCAGAAGCGGCCACTGCCCCTCTCCGTACCTTCTCTGCCTCTTCTGCAAGAGCCAGCAGGGGGAGAGCCTGGGATGGGGGCACCCACCAGAATCGGCCCCCACTCTCCTCTCGGGTCTCACGTATTGAATTTAGGCTCCCTCCTTCAGGCTACGTGAATCATTTCTGCCATGAACTTGCGACCCTGGCTCCATAACACAGCGCGTTGCTCTACCAGGACCATACGGCAGATAATGCACAGCTACTTTGGTCTGTACGAGACCTGACATTCAAAAAGCTGCACTGAATTAACGCAGGACAGTGCATATCGCAGCGGAGTTCAACGTGCGCTGGGAATAAAATGCTTGGGTAGTATTTCCTAAATTCGGAGGAAAAAGCTAAATCCATGCCCTCTCCTATTTCACTCTGATTGAAGAGGTAAATAAAATAAAATAGGCTTACATGAAAATGTTGCCTGTATTGCTGCCATGTTATTTCTGCTTTACCAGCAAGCTGAAAAAAGTTGTTGTATATTTTCTTTGTATTTCCTGCCTTGGTCCTGGATATCTGGAATTGAGCTGGTGTGTTTTCTTTAACAAGAGTTTCAGAGTACTACGTTCAGTTTGGGTTAAGTTCAGTTTCAGCTATATTTTTCCACATCTACCAATCTTAAATGCAGCACTGCATAAGAAGGGTTCCTGCAACAGGCTGAAAAAAATCTGACAAATTTGGAGTTAGCGGGTTACTGTTGCCGAATCGCAAACCCAACCGTGATGGCAAACAAGAACATCCCAACGCCGTACAGGAAAACGTGAGCAGCATCATGGTCTGGTCTATCAGTTACAGTAAGGTCATCATTAGTTACTCTTTTAACGGCTCATTTGATTAAACACTGAGCTATTGTCTTGCAATTATGTGTATCAAGTGGAATAAATACTCAAGTTCAATTAGGGATGTATCTTTTACTGCAGTGGGTTTAATAAAGTTGCTGCATTGCCACAAGTGACTAATAATGAATATACTTTTTTTATTTTGACAATGGCAAAATAAGTATTCCCATAGAAGTGGCTGGCATGTGTAATTTGATGAGCTCACTTAAATAGTTCGACTCTGGATCAAAAAAGCAAATTATACTCACTTGAATAGTTCGACTGTGGATCAAAAAAGTAAATTATATAAGTGGATACTGCAAGGCAGAAACATGTGGACACAGCTGTAGTGTCATGTGTCACAGCTTCGCGCCGTGCCAGCTGGCATCGGCACAAAGGCAGGCCAAGCCAAACAATTCCTGTTATTCATAACAGCAAATGTGCATTCAAAACACACAGTGCAGGCTTTATAAAATAACTTGGTATTCAAATGGATCCACACTGTGGAATTGTTTTTTAATCACACATCGCTGTGCGCCAGGCCGATACGCCAAATTGTCCTAGTGGTCCAGAAGTTCTCGTCTTTACCCAAAGCGGTGTAAATGCAGGTCTTGGCCCGCAATATCTATGGGCTATTTGTGCTCAGGGTTTGCAGCCTTCCTTGTGCGCTCGGTAAATAGATGCGCACCCTCAGTGCATTAAATATTCAGCCTTTCAATTAGCAAGGGTGCACAACATGCACATTTACGCTTATGTTGTAACCAGAACTTCCCTAGCATAGAAAAGCACGTCATTAAGAAGTCTAGTTAGCGAGAAAGCAAGCAGTTAGGATAGTTTCGCAGACAAACTCCTTCTAGACTGCATTTATATTTAGAACTTAAATATGAAATGCCAGAGGTATTCACTGTACTCCTTATAAAGGGACCTCTTCCAAGTATGCAAATAGGCTCAGCGTATCTAACCTCAATGAGGACTTCATGAAATATGCCCCTACTGATGGAGAAGAAAAAAAAAGGAAGGGGGAGTTCAGTTCAGCTCTTTTCATTGCTATTGATACAACTCTTACTTGAAAAAACTCCCCTGCCTCCCCCAGCCACCAGCCTCTTGCTCCTTCCCAGCAATCCAAATCAGTATTTTATTATTGCAGGATCCAGCCTTACTTTAGCATATCTGAAGTTCCGTCATACCAAGTGAATGAACGCTGACCACAGAAGGTTATGACTGAAGTCATGCAAAAATGGGAATTTTTAATAACATAAAGCCCAGCTCCTCAGAAGGTGTATGTCAACATCGCCACTCTGAAGTCACTGGCAACCTGCTAACATATACCAGGTAACAATCTGGTAAGAATCTGAGAGTTTAAATATAGCCAAACTTAAAATAATATTGTGTCACTTCCAAATTTCCCCTCCTTTAAGAAGAAAGAAAAAAAAAAAAAAAAAAGACCCCGACCCCACGTTCTCCTGCAGGGCAGGCCCCTCAGTTCCTTCTAGGAGACCCATCAAGTGCTTCATCTTGGTGGTGCCAGAAGAGAGTGGGTGGGGGCCGGGAGCAAGCATTTCCCTCAGAGGAAGCCAGGGAAGCTGTGTTCCAAGGAAAGGGAATATTCGGATCCCTGACCGCAACGCTACACAGCCTTCTGCTGATTACGGCTTACTGCTGGCTGCAGGAGCTTTGCGTGTGTGCTCAAGGCCATCTCTCCAAGTCTGATTAGTTTAGCTAGAAAAGGAATAACGAGCTTTCTGAGTAAAGAGAACAGATGTAAAAGGCTCAGCAGTAACACTCCCTTTTTTCGCCTTCTCCACCCTTTAGCTCCTTGTCGTAGATAATCAGGCACAGCTTCTGCTGGGGGCAGTTGACCTCAATCCAGGGATGTCTACAGGACTACTCCACTCTCCACCTTCCTAAGGATCTGGCCCCTTGGCTTTTTCAAAACCAGGCTTTTATCTGCGCCAAGAGCGAGAGACCTCTTTTCCTAGGAAACATAAATAAAGGGCTGCATATGGAGGCGATGGGGAGGGATGACATAGCTTCTATTACCTTGTTTACAGTAGCCACTCTTTAATGTCTGGTGCCTAAGATTTGCCAAGTAGCATTCCAGTTTTTTTCCCCTCTGGAAACAGAGACGAAGAAAATTACACTAACACATTTTTTTTCCTGTGCATCTTTTATAGCCTGTGTTCTTGAAAAGTAGCCTTTTTCCCATCTTCAGAGTGTAATTGGTATATAGGTTAATAGATACCAGACATCTCCTATCAGGTAACACGGTTTAAATAGGCACATCATTAACATGGATTACTTAGGCCATGTCTCCTATTGAATTAGTGGTCTGCAGGCCAGCTCCAGGGAAGGGTTTGGGGGCCTGTATGCCGGGTATTGAAACATCTAAACTTTGGCCCCAACCTCAAAAGAAAGTGTGAAACGCCTTGGAAAAAATCCCAGCTCTTAGGCTTTAACTGACATTAAAAGCAAAGCTCCTGCAGACATCCAGAGGACTATTCCACCCCAAACTGTAACAGCAACGGGGTCAGCTCAAGTGGGAGGTTTTAAAAGGACTTTGGGACTTCAGTTTAACCCTTTCCCAGCCAATACTGCTGCCAGCTTTATTACCATCGACTTTGGCAAGAGGCAAGAGAGGTGAGCATCCGCCCCTTCGGAAACTCTATTCCCTTTTTGAGTATGCAAATCTTTTACGGGGTGCTTTGAAAAATGGATCTGAAATGTCTAGTGAAAGATTAGACCAGACAGACGGACCGGGTACGTCTACCAGATGTCTGCAGATGGTCCCGAAGCCTTTAGCGGTGAGCAGCACAAGTCTGTATGGTCGTGCAGGCAAAGCTGGATGACCAGTTCTCCTTTTGCAGAAGGAGGGAAAGGACATAGTACCAGCAGGGAGAGGTGGTCAGTGTGAAAACAAAATAATCCTCCCTTTTCCAACGTTAATGACTTTAGGTATTAATAAAACAGGGAAGGGTATTAATTTGTTGTTTTCTTTAAATATATCTTTTTTGCATAACATTTCTCTTAAATTTATATTATGCTCCATAATAAAATTAATTGAGTTCCATGTAAAGCAACAGATGTTTCGGCAACAAGGGTTTGGGGTTTTTTTCAGTCCACATACAATTGCTCACAGATGTTACCTGCCACATCTGAGTGATGCTGTTGAACTTGCTATTTTGTATGTAAAGTTAGTGATGAGCAAGTTAAAAAGCAGAATATGAAGCAGGGAACACGTAGTTGCTATCAGCTGATCTGTAAGAGCCACAAAAGCTGGGACCATCGTCCCATGCAAGGAAACCAGAAGTAGATATTTCAAGCATATTACTGCACATCAAGCCCTGGTTGAAACTCCTGCTGAGCCTGTTTACGACAGCATAATCCTCTCCAAAAACGGCTAATATAAAAGGCTATTTTTTTTATTTGGCCATGATGTAGTTATCCGATAGCAAAATTAGATTGACTGCACTGATAGCAATACCTACTTAACAGGGACACACACATAAAAAAAGGCAATAAAATCTTGAAAATGCCCTGCGATTCCTTTTTCTCCATATTCAACTGTAATAGCTTTACTGAGCTGTGAAAAAACCATCTCTGGAATAAAGACATATTGTTACAGCCTCTGAACTGGCAAACAAATGCTTATACAGTGTGCTTAACGTGATGTAAAGTGTTGGCAGGGCTGAAGCCACAATCCTGAGCTGGATCCATGCTGTTACAAAGCTTGCTCAGCGTCATAGCCTAGGGACCAGGCTGCACCAAGCACAAGCCTACTGTCCTGCCACGGTCACCAAAACCCTCTGTGGATATATCTCATGTCACGGGGCGTGTCTAACACTGAGAAAGGAGAGATAAGAGCAGAAGCAGCTCTGATTCCTTCCCTCCACTGTTAAAGAAGAAAGATGCACAGGGGACATTCCCTCCCCCCATTGCCTACGTGAAGAAGACGACGACTTGAGTGGAGGTTCCTGGTCTCCTCTGGGAGAGTGTAGATTTAAACTCAGATCAGCACCAGTCATGACATCAGCTTTGTGCCTGATGAGAAGATATTTTATTTCCGATTAAAAAAAAAAATTCTGAAGTTTTCTGATTATTTCTGGTTGCTTATTTTCTGATTCTATTAATAATAGTCTATTCTTAAAATACTCCTGGATAAAACAGGCTCACCATCAAAGGCCTGAGTTACACAGGTAAGGCAAAGCAGGAAGCCAAGTGAGGTACAGTTTGTTGGCCTCTAGTGGCTGCAGAGATACAAAGTGCCTGAATTTGGCCGACCTCATGTCCCAAAGGATGCTGTACGCAGTTTGGATTTAGACCCTGTGGCCCTACGTATTTAGGGGGCTAAGCTAGGAAGGGCCTTAAGAAAGACAATTGGTTTTAATTGCATAATATTCTAGAAGCTTTTGAAACATCTTGGGTTTTTTTGATTGATTTCAGTGGAAATGGTTTGCAGCTAGCATGGAGCATTTCTGAGCAACACAGAAGATGTGGCAGGCACAGGGACGCAGCTGTGATGACCGCAGAAGGCAGCAAGACAATCAAAGTACCTACTAGTTACATTTGGTCACTTATTTCCTTTAGTTTTGGGGCATTCGCCCTTCAGATTACTTGCCTGGCTTTGAAGAAGCCAGTCTGGGGCTGCAGCCATCAGGAATAGCTGCAGGACTGATGGAGGACAGGAACTTCAGCAGTCCCCTCACTGTAGGTGCTCCCCTACCAAGCAGCTTGATAGCTCCAACTAACTTGCGCCTTACTGACTCAAATCCCCCATCCCTTCTTGCAACATCACCTGCCTTCCTGCCTAGCTCCCATAACACCAGAGGAAGAGTCTAAAGAGCATCACCAAACATGAAAAAAATCCTCAATCAGTACCATTAACTTCATGCTTGCAGCCACAGTCTTGATACATTGAACCCTTTTCTCCTGTTAGTCTTACCAGTTTTGATTGAAAACTGGAGGTGGTCTACAAGTCTATACTTGCACAGAGCTTCAGATCACACAAGTTTGCCTATAGTTGTCTGCTAAGCAGTAATACAAGATAAATCTAGCCTATATCCCTATAAAGCTATCTCTTGTTGCAGTTTGTTCTGTTTTCCTTAGTTGCAAAATTTTCTCTCTTCTGCTCAAAATTCTTCTAGGAGAAGGCTGAGCTTTTTCTCATAACTCAAAAATGTATTTTAATAAGGCTAAAAAAAAAAAAAAAAAAATTGGCCAGCATTTTCTGCAACAGCTAATGATTTAGGGCATCCAAGACTATATATGTGTTGATTTTAAAGAGTACTGATGCCCTGGTATTTTAGGAAAAATTTTGCCTGAAGCCGAGTACCTAAAAATCATTAGCCAACATTCAGCAGTGAGAAGAGGATTTTGTTTTGCAAAGACGGACTCATAAAAGCACTTAGTCAAGTTGAGATTGAGGTGGAAGAGACATCGTTGAGAACCTCTCAGTAAGTAATTGAAAGATTTCTGCACATTTAGTTTGGAACCAGGATAACAAAAGCTCCCAAAACCCCTCGTTGCCAGGTCTGACATAAATCCAACCCAACGGCTCCTACTTGTACAGACATTATGGAGTCCCTCCACGTTATCTGGGTTTGCTCGCTCCCTGCTGAAGCGGTGCCGAGCGGGCATCCCATCCCGTGCGCTCCTTCCCCGGGAGTAACTCGAGGTCTGACAGCCAGTGAGGTCACCCCCAGTCTCGCCAAAGCCTGTATGCCATTACAATGAAGTAATAATGTATTTATAACACACCTAACTACTGATGGCTTCTATTCCTGTTGGGGCTGGGTTTTTTCTCCCCCCCTCTGCATTTGCACAGATGTTTTTTGAGAACTGGTCTCCAGAAAGAGCCTTGCAGAAAACAAGCTATGTCTGTTGATTCTGGCTGGCTTTTATAACGATAGTTGTTAGCACGCAGGATTTATGTTTCAAATATCATTTTAATTTCTTGGGCTGCATTTTTAACCACAAAATGTTAATTCAATGGTGTACTATAAATGCTGCAGCTCCTTTATAAAAATGTAGGACAAGCTGTTTCTAAGGAAATATTCCGACAGTCTGATTCATAGAAATACGACTCACATACATTTTCCATGGAATTTGCTCTGAAATATGTGTGGAATACATTCTACAATAAATTATGTACTTTTGTGATTCATTAAATCCTCTCCCTGCTCACAAGTAGCAAGCTCTTCATTATACACAAAAAAGTGCAATCAGCCAAAACCAGCGACATTCTCTTTCTTATCATATTTGGTGGATGCTCTCATTTCTGATCTTCAAAAATAATAATTAAAAAAAAAATCTACAAAAGCATTTAGGGAAAGCACATAAGTTAAGCTGGCATCCAGCTTTAATTTACACAAAGGCAAATTAAGGATATCTACACACGTAATTACTTCCATGTTCAACTGAGGGAGTTAGAGCTCAGAATGACTATCATAAAAATTACAGTGATTATTAGGAATGGATGACTACTGAAAAAGACATTTCTAGGAATATTCACTCTCATGTTATTTTTCTTTTTATCACTTTGTCCCAGCAATGCTAACACTCCTTTTGTGCTTCCCACCAGCACACATTTACCTGTGTTGTGGTTTCACTGGCATGCATCTTCATGAAAAGAGAGTTTTAAGATGTCACCTGTGATATTATTCATGTGCCATTTCAGCTGGCACGTGTTCACATTAGAAGCGCTTACCTGACAGCCAATTAGGGAGCAGAAAAAAAATAATATCGTGTGGCTTATTTGGCTGATGACATTTAAACAACTTTAACCAACTAGCTTGGCTAGCAAAAACCCACATACCAACCTGCTTGCAATCACTTCAACAGGATAAAACGATCCCCTTTGCCCTCGCTAGGATTACAGATATGTTGAAAACAGACATTTCTGCACTCACACAGACTTCAACTGTCACCTGTCCTGCACCCCTTTCCTCAATAAAACAATTTCTCTTGAATGCCAGTATCACCAGAGTTCAGCTGCACCAATTTTTCCTCTTGCTGGAAGTAACACCTCTGAAATATCCCTTGTCTGCCTTTCTGCACCCTGCTGCCATTCGTCTCCATGAACGTCAAAGGCAGCCGCCCTACGGCGGCTTGCAAAAGGGGAGGCACCTGGTAGTGCTGCCCACGAGCAGTGGCCTGGGGGAGCTCAGGATCCGGCCCTCGGACTCTACCGTGCGTTTTGTGCACAGTCTGCAACCGTAAAACAAAAGGGAAAGAGGGGGGAGCAGACAGCGTGGCTTCTATTTTGAAGGCAAGACCCAGACTGGAAGTACCCTACAATCACACTGAGAGCCAAGATGCATTCTCTCTGCACAAAGGAAAATAAGAAATAAAATTTCACCATTCTTTTTAGATGTCATGTCCCAGCATATCAGACTCATTTCATCTTCAGATCATCCCACCATGCTCCATTAGCTATCAGAAGATGTGAGCCAGTGTTACCACCACAACAAACTCCCAGTACAACCATATCATTTCAATTCTTCACACATTTTCTTCCCGTGCACACAATGCTTTCGGTAGCTCAGTAAAAGTCTCCTCTCTCCAGTCCACTGCCACGGGCTACCAGGCTGAAACAAAGCTCAGTTTCAAAGCTGAGGCATAATGACAAAGCGGGAGGGAAAGCATAAAAGAAATAATCGGCAATAGCTGTGCCTGTGTCTCCAGAGGCTCTCCTGGCTGAGGACTCGGCCCAGGGTGGGCCATCAGCTCTGCTCCCGCCTTTGCCGTCCTTCTGGGACACGCGGTATTGAAATGCCACCTCTCGAAGAGTCGCATGGTGAAGCGGGGCAGGCTGCCAGCCTGAAAAACGTCAACATGTGAAAACCTCAAGGCCCCTGCAGCAGAGTTTTCTTTTGTCCCGTTTTCACCTCTGCTAATACAGGTTGGGAAACGGGCTGGCTGAACGGAAGATATTCGGGGCAGGAATCATCTTTTGTTGTTGTTTCAGACTGTACCCGATGCGTTGGGGTCACGATGCCCAAGGTAACAAGCCTTTGTGGCAAAATAAAGAGGAGTCAAAAATAGCAAGCAGCACAAAAGACGAGATTTCTGACAGGGGAAGAAGGAAGGGGCTAGCAGTATCCCTGCCAAATAATCTGTATCAGGCAAAAAAGCAGCAGGTAGCTGGTTCCCTGGATGGGATGGAGAAATAATGGCTGGATGAAGAAGTGGTTCAGAAATCAGAGTGTAAAAGTACCTGTAAAGAGCTCTCTAACAGAAAGAAACGTGCAGAAGGAGAAAGACGGCAGCAAGAGGAAGAGGAGGAACATTTTACCCCTCCGGAGAGAGTTTCAATCCAAGCAGTGTTTCAGCCAGTTCCCCTTTCCCTGGTGAATCTGGACCTGAGTTTTCACCCTCTGCGCCTTGCCTAGTCATTTGCAATCATACAAAGCCAAGCCAGAAATAAATAAAAATGCTCTCAAATTTGGCAGCAGTTTACACCTCTTTGGTTAATGCAAAACAGAGTTGCAAGGTTGGCCAATTTTTTTTTCCTCTTGTGAGAAAAACACACATATCTTACCGGCGTAACCATCTGTTGTGTATCTCACTTGGAAAAAAAATGATGGCTACTGAGGAATGTCACTACTCTGAAATACCACTATAAAGGGGGAAAAACGATCTTAAAGAACATCAGGTTGAAGACAAGAGGGTGCCACCAGTGCGGCAGAGGTGTCTGTAGGATTTCTCCACTTCTCCCACCATCCTGTCCCAAGACACTGTTCTGGAAGGTCAGACCTTGAAGAGCATTGCCAACAGCCGATCATAAGTGCTATTAGCCTCTAAACAGGTTTCAAGACATGAAGGCATGCACTGTGCCCTGCCAGGGTGTCTTAGGGTGTTGTCTGGTTTGGGGTTTGTTCCCCCCCCACTTCTCGTTGATTAGGCAGGTATTGATACTGCTTGTCGGCTACATGTTGACCTGTTTGAACAAAACCTGAGACATCTCCCAGACATCTGTAGTGCTCCTACGGCTAACGCTAATCAGTAGCTCTGGGCGGTTATAGCAATGGGGCAATGATTGTGTGGGCTTCCCAAAGGAGCTGCTTTCACTGTCCTAAAACTGCCCCTCAAATTTAGGTTGACCAAACTTAGAAAGCCAGCAGGTTCTGGACATTTGTGTAGTGTCTATTTACACCATGCAGGGTCTGTGTGATCTAGCTTCCTAGTCCCTCAGGACCATGGCATTTGTTAAACAGGTCTTAGATTTTAAAAATTGAAAGAGTAGGATAACCTCCTTTTTAAAAGCACCTGAAAACATTTTGGGCCATGAACCTTCATTTCTGTATTCGTCTTTGAGCAGTGGGTCCAAACAAGGCCACACTCCCTCTCTTTTCCCTGTCTCCTTCATCCACCCGTCACTTTATCCCTCTCATAATTCTGCACAATAAAATAAATTATACAACTGAAATGTAACAAAGCTAAAACTTTTTTTTTTACAATGCTAAATTGAACAGACTGGTTTGAGTTTTTACATTTCCCGAGTACTTACAGGCACCTGCAGAGGAGCATAAGGACTGGCAGAACATGGAACATGCTATCCTGAAGTAAATGCATAACAATAAAACATATTTTGATATTGCAGCTTTCAAAAGTAATATCACAAAGTGCTTTACAAGGAGAAGTAAGTAGAAGTTTAAGGGCAAAGAAGGTTTGAAGGCAAAGTTTTAAGAAAATGAGAAACTCAACAGTATACTCCTGAAAAATGAAAACTGGGGGGGGAAGGAAGGAAAAAAATTCTCTATCAACGTGACCTAGATTTAAGTGAGTTTTTTTCTTGCAAAACCAAACCAAACACACACAAATTTATTTAGCTTGAAAATGAAATGTTCCATTAGACCTGAAACAAAACATTTTGTTACAGACACTTGTAAGAAAAAGCAAACGACCTAGAGGGTTGGATTTTTCACACCAATGCTGCTGGTTTATTCTGTAGTTCAGTGAGTAGAGTGATGATGCTTAACCTTTCCGTGATCTAAGGTCCAAGTAACCTTTCATATAAAACCAAGTAAAAGTAAAGACAAATTTTCTCCCCCTCATTTTTTTTTCCATTTGCCATTTCTTTGCAGATTTGGATGTGCACAAATGCACATGCATGGCTTTTAAAAATACATTTACAACAGTTTCATGGAGCATAGCAGGTTTCTTATGGTCTCCAAACGCACAGTTGAACGGCACTGGTTTGAAGAGCACACTGAGATCTCAGAGACCTTCCTTGCCTACCTCCTGCAAGACACCTCTAAACAGCAGCACAGAGCATCCACAAACAGCTGGGGAATTTTTTTATTTTATTTTATTTTTTAAAAGAAGCAGGACATGTCCACAGAAGGGATCAATGTTGGCTTCTCTCTCAAAATGAAACAGCCTGGGGATTTAAGCCACTCACCCAGGACAAAAGCACACATTCAAACCATGCTATGACTCTGCTAGAGCAGGATTTTGATCCCAATATCTCCCACATCCTTGCAAAAATATCTTAACCCGCCAAGCTTTAGGCAGGGTTGCCATAAATTTCTTTTGCTGGGGTTGTCCCTTTGTCACCTATAATTAAACATTCATTAAGAAAGGAAAAGACTTGTTTATGGGTGAGGTCATTTATGTGTATTCAGTTCCCTTCAACAAGTCTGAGGCAAGTGCTGTAAAGAGCAGCCAACCCTTCATTTCTGGCAATTTTATGAAAAATATCTAGCCCCAATTTTGTTTTTTTTTCCCCAGTCAGTTTGGAATGAAATTTGTAAGTATTTTCAGAGCAACAGAAATGTCACTAATTAGCTTTCAATGTTTAAAAGCAATTCAGTTCAGTCTGTTTGGTAATACAGAGAAATTCAACAGGACCATTAGGACAAGCAAGCAACTCAAGACATCCTTACTGGCCCAGGCCAAACTGAAGGAGTACTAAGAAAAAACCAAAAAGGTGGGAGAGGTAAGTTTTGGGTGAATATGAGTTAGAGAGGCAAGAAGATGAAGTGGAGAGCTCTTCAGCAAGCTGGCCTGAATCAGATGGAGAAGCCAGGGGGAGCAGGGCAAGAATCTGTGTGGGGCCATTGCAAGGCCAGGGAACCTCCAGCAAAAACAAACTCTGAACACCAGAGTAACTGATGGACCTGCTAGTCTTTCAGGTTTGCCCTTGGTCTGATGCAGAAAAGCAGGAAGCAAATCTGAGATTTTTCTTCTATTAGGTACCTTGCTCCATAAAGAGGCAAAAGCTCCCAAATGTTTATGAGAAGCGGCAAGACTTCCCCAAGACGTGGGCTAGGAGATGTGGCAGGGGCCAGGCATGGGAGCGATTGCGCCATGTCTGAAGACAGTGCGCTTAATGAGCCCCCTCCGCGACCCACGGGGAACTCCTTGAGCTCTCCCCAAGTAATGCATCTTCACGACGCCCTTTGGCTGCGAGCCATGATGGAGGTTTCTGTGATGACAGGAGAAGCCAGGGTCCCATAGTGTTTGGGGGGACGGGGCCACGGCCCCATCAGCTCTGCCATTAATCCATCCCTGGACAGAAGTGACAAGGGCTGAGCACGACATAAAAATTCCATTTGCTGGATGTACTGGTAAGTGTACTTCAGCATGTCTACAGGATGCTTAGACAGAGCTGCTTTTTCCTCTCCTGATGAAAGGTTCTGCCTAAAGTCTGGAAATTCCCTTAAAAACACACACAGACAGAGACAAAATATCCATGGGAAAGCTGTGATAGGTGGCAGACTAAGTTTTAGGCAAGCTGACTGATGAAACAGCAAGAAATACCGCAGCCTGTAAAGGGCCAGAGGTCTTTTCTATGGGCACAAACTTCACAAAACCTACCAGCCAACTAAAAAGGGCTGAAATTGTGTTTCAAAAAAATACAGATGAGGAAGACACAGATTCCTCTGCCTTGTGACAGCAAGCACGAGTCAGGAACGTTCAAGGCACTTGGATTTTTAGCTGACAGATAACACCTTATGCAGGCAGTCAAATGATAGATTACCACAAAACACCAACACAACCTGAAATCTATTGCTAGTCAAACAAATTTAAAAAAAAAGAAAGGAAAATTGTTGTGCATAAGGAGAAAAAGGAAAGGAAACAGCTATTCTGCAAGACGTAATGAGAAATCATTTTGGTTTCACCAAGCGTTTTAATCTGACACAAACAGGGAATTGAGTAGTTCTGTGCTGATCTTGTGGATGTACGGTATGTCCAACATCCTTGGAAGGAGAATTTTCTCATGTGATGTTGAGCTGGGCTTTGGAGAACATGAATTTAGTAGGAAAAGGATGTCGTACTGTCAAAGGATTTCACAGTCTAGACCTTATTGGGTAATTAACTGAGCAGCTCAGCTTCATACGCTTTCACTTGAATATTATCCTTCCCAATTCTGTAATTCTTCCTTGCTTTAGCTGAATTTTTTTTTCCCCCAGTAGTGAAGACTCAAGGGCAACCAAATAAATGTAGACGAGTAGAAAGGTACTTTCCACTGAATCGCTACATCAAGATTGCATATCATCTCTTGTGTCAACTAGAGGGGAAAAGACTGATGCACTGTGCATGATAATAAGTATCAGTTTCTTGTGCCACACCAAACACTGCACAGTTACAAGACCAAGATGCAAACAAGAAAGGATCCTCCAGGCTGTATAGCTCTACTGCTCCTTTTCTAAGTTTACAGTCAACAGCCATCGTTGCAAAAATCACCGTGCTTTACTTCATGAAGTTCTTCAACAAAACCACAGATTGTACATACTATGAATTGTACGGAATTAAGTTTTAAGTGTTTGGCTTAATTAGTTTATGCAACTACCCCTGATGCACACACATGCACAAGTGACTGCAAGCAGTTGAGAGAGCCTAACAGTGAAACAAAATATCCTTACAATCAGGACAGCAGCTTTTAAATAAACCCAAAACATTAAAAGAAGTCTGCCCTTACCAGCAAACAATTGCCCCTTTAAAGAAACATTAAATCATTAAAGAAGAAAATTTAGCAATAAAGAATCCAGACTTAACACCTTTTCAAAATTGAAAGAAGAAAAAACCCTGTTATTATTTGTTTCCAGGTATGTTTGCCTGCTGCTACCTGTGCTGTGCCAGCAACCTGCAATAAAAACGCAGAAGAGTTGCAACATTTAGATCTGAGGACCACCTCAGCTTGGTTCAGAGGACTATCGCTGTACTGAGGCAGGCAGCGTATCGTCGCACACGCACAGCTCAGGTGTGACAATAATCTAGCGCGATGGCTTGTAAAGATCCACATCCACTGGGCGTTCCAATTAAAAGGCAACTAATTTGCACGTATCTAATTTCTTGAGTCTGAAAACTCGAAGAGCAGGAGGCAGCGTATCGGAGCTGAAGAAGTGAAAGAACTTGTTTTTTTTTAACCCATATCAAATAATGCCATTTCAATAATTCAGAAAAAAGTCCATCAAACTTTTCTTTATTCTTGCCTGTCGGTTTGCTTTGAGATTTTTGTGAAGGGCTTTGACTAAGCACAGAAGATGGCCGCTCCTGTGGTATTTCTTTCTTTGTCAAGCTCATAAATAATAAAATCTTACCAAACAGTTGTTTTTTTAAATCCATCCTGGTTTCCGGGTTTGGAAGGACACCCTGAGTACTAACTTAGACTGGGAGGAAGCTCCTGAACCATACCACCCAGTATTTCTGCAGCCTGAGTAAACAAGCACTGTGGATCCAGGAGCTGCCACGCTGCACAAAACAGAGCTTGGTGACATTCGGTACGGCAGGCACTGAGAGGTGTCAGACATATTTGACTTCCTTGAATTAATCCAAAGCCCACTGACAAACTACAGACATTAGTTAGTGTATATGTGGGGGTGAAATCAGGTAAAGCTACACTTATCTCTGCCTCATGTCATGCTTCTCAAAAAGAGAGCCTGGTCTGAATCCCATGGAGAGATCCCTTGCTGCTGGCTGGTCTGCAATGGGATTGCAGATTCGAATCCCATCTTGAACCGTAGCAGGTGCCTAGATATGGCTCCTTTCCCACCACATATATAAAATCACCATTATGCTACTTCTAACAGACATCCAGTGAAAGCACAACATACCCGAGCTAGGGAACTGTAGAGGTCTGCTTGCAGGTATTAATAAGATTCCTTAATTTCCAAAGGACATTTTTTCATGACAGCATATACTTCCTGAATCTATCCAGATGTAGATATAGTACTTATCGCATTAGTAATAGCATCAGCAATAACCTATAAAGTGAATTTGCAGCACACGATTGCAGAGGACTGGCTACAATAGTAAACATTTAAGTGCTGATTCTTCACCTGGAAGAAATCTGCAGGGTTTCCTGAAGCTGTACCAATTTCCTAGCATGGGATCAGGCCCCTAGGTTTCAAAGCAAGAATTTTTTGAAGACTAATATTAAATGAGAAAAATATTATCTGAAAAAATTATAGCCTTGTGTTAGTTTTTAGAGTTTACCTTTATTGTATTGAGTTCCCTATCAGTATTTTTGAGCTTAAAGCAACTCCGCAGTATTTAAACACGCTATGCTACTGGCCTTATTTGGGGTGAAAGTGATAACACAGCCTGTAGTTCAATACTTGCTGAATGTATTTTCTATGTCTATAGGTTTTGCCTAACTACCATTACTTCTATCTCAAGTAGTCATAAGTAACATTTATTAATTAATGGGATATTTGCTGAAGTTCGTTTCCTTTCTTCTTTTCCTTTATTGAAAAAAGGCACAGGGGGACAAGCAGAGAAGAGCTGAAGACATGCGTATTCCATTTGAAATTCATGATTAAAAAGCTTAAAAATTCAAATCAACGTAAAAAACTGTTTTATTTTAATACTGTGGAAGGTTTCAGTGAACTCCATTATTTTCACTCACTATTTGCCTGAATAATTTAGGCAAGAAAGCTAAATTATACATAATGTGTACAGTTAGAAGAAAAAGTTCATGCACAGCCTCAGGCTATAGCCATCCCCTAATGATGTCTGTAGTCAGTGGAAAAGAACTCGTTAGACTGAGAGTAATTTCTCAGGGTTTAAATTTTTTTCTTAAAGCAATAATGTTCTTATAAAAATCTGACAAATAATACACTAAACCAAAAGCCACAAAAGAAAGGCCATTCCTAAAACCACAGCCTTATAACTTTTCATTTCATTTCACTGGAAATCTGGCTTTTCACATACTATATATTCTTGTTGGCTGTCTTCAGTGATCTGATTAAATGGGTGAAATGCACGTCTTGATATCATCCAGCTCTACTTTGTTTAATCAGAGACCTAAAGTTTGCAGGGAGTTAAAATAAATGCTCTACAGCTCTCTGAGTGAAACCGAAATATGCTGTGAAAGACGGTTACTTTTACACTCAGTACACAGTCATTTTTGCTAGTGGTTGCAACTTGTTCCATTATTGTATTTAAGGAGCAACTCATACCATTAAACATTTATAGCCTGATTCGCTAAAGTTTTACGTGCCCTTTAAACTTGACTAGAGAAAACGTGCATGCCAAAATGGACCAGGTTACCAATACTCAATAAATTGCTTCACCTCTGATCTCGCATCTCTCCTCTCCGTACCTCAAGATCAGATGCTGCAGAGAGCAGAGCTCCTGACAGCAGCCAACTCGGTTTGAGCTATGCCATCAGCAGTATTAAGAACAAGAAGTCATTGTATGGAAATTAGCTAATATTAAGTTTGTTGATCATACTTATCATCTTTTGATCAAAGGAGCTCAACTAGATCAGAGAGACAAGGAATTTTATTCAAATTACTCCTTAGAATCCTTTGCATAAAACGAATAACTTTCTATAATATTAATGGTTTTACATCACTTTATACTTGTATTATTCTGTCACATTAGTTTAACATTACTACCATGTACAGTGGTGTAGCATTAATGTGATCAGAAGAGAAATTACACGTGCACTTTCATATTGTTATATGGATATCAAGGTCTTCTATGACACTAATACGAAGCAAACCTCAATAAAATATAGACTTTCTAATATAAAGACATTTTTATATCGTGTTGGAGCAAGAACACATATTATTTCTTCTCAAAATCACTTGCAGCATGGCACCCAAGCAAGCTGGGGGGGAATGGTGCTGTGTCGACCCCAGTAGAAATCAGTGCAGCCCTTCGCTGTCCGTGAAGGGATCCCGCTCTGCAGGAGACCCCCGCCGCCTCTGAGGCTCTGCGGGTTACGCATGCTCCCCAAAAACCATGCTCAACAGAGCAAAGTGGTGAAGCCCAGTTCCCTTGAGGCAGATGAATTACTGCCTCCCAAATTTCAGCAGTAGCATGGGCCACTGAATAGTCACTGAGTTTCCATGGCTCTCTAGCAGTCCTCTCCCGTTTGATAACAGGACCTGGACCAGAAGGACTGCAAGGTCCTCTACAACCTCCCTCTCTCCTCTGTGGCGTGTGGTACAGCTCAGAAGCAGCAAGCTTGGAGTAACACAGGCGGGGAGGGCTTTTGGTCCTCTTGGGACATCTCCTCCAGCAGGTTAGGGACAGAAAAGCCAGGGCACCCAGACTGCAAAAATAAAGTGGCAGAACCAACACACTTGCCTCCCCCTTCTGCCTTACAAACTATAGCTGGAGGACAAGGACATACAGATGGTTTAGGGAAAGACAGAGCACAAAGTACTCAGCTAATGGGTGGGTGGAAGACAGGGACTAGTGCTTGCAGACCAAGCTGGGACAGTCAGAAAGAATACAGGCTTCTTAGCTAGCTCTGAGACAACCCTGACCTCTCCTGCACCCAACAACAGCTAGATACAATAGAGAGCAGTGCCCAGCAATTCCCCATTCGAGTTAAGCTTTTTGGGATGTCTCACATTACAAGTAGAAAACTTAATTGCTCAAAACAGTCCTCTTAGCTTATTTTATTTACCTTTCTGGAGGATGAGGATATTAGATGAATACAATATAGAGCAGATGAGTTCATGAAAGACAAAACAAGAAAAGCAGAACAGATGACTTCCAAGTCCCAAATAGATGCCTTCCAAGTCCCAACCATTTCCCTTCCACCAAGCACAGAGGTATGTCCTCACTAGCTCTGCCCCCGGCTCATGCGATGGTGAAGAGCTCTCTCCAAAGACACACTGCCAAAGAATCATGTAACTCCATGCTATGAAAACAGATAGCACACACTGAAAGCACTCAGTCACTCAGGCAGAGAGTACATCTAACAAAGTGACTCTGTGTGAGGACAGTCAGTGCGGGATCTCTGAACCCACCATTTAGCATACTAACAACCTCCTCCTCCCCAGAAACTGCTGTATTAGGTCAGTGTCGACTTCAGCTTCACCGCACAGCTGAGACAAGCACCAGTTATCCTTCCTTCAACCTTAATCCCACAATGCTATCTTAAAACCAAGATCTCATTGCTGTGCTTTTTCCTCTTTGCTAAAATAGAGAAGAAACCCTCATTACGGTTATCACTAAATGTATTTCCTCTATTTACTATATTTCCTCTTACACTAAAAACCACTACTACCTCTCCGCAGTTTCTCTGGCAGAAATCCTTGCAGAACTAAAGGCAACGGGACTGGAATCTCCCAGTCTTAAGCGAGAGAACGGTTTTAAATCTGGAAGCCAGCAATCAGCAGGTAATGTCTCTACAGAAAGCAACAGAAAACCATATTCACAGAATTAAAAAAAATTGGTTTACTTTTAAACAATAGCAGCCCCCTCCTCCCAAAGTCCACTTAATCCACGTCAAACTGGTTCACCATTGCCTTCAAAAGAAGTCCCTCTGCTCACCCTCAAAGGCTCAGCCATTGGCTCTACACACTAATGGCTTTCCGCCTTCGCACAGCCACCGTATGGAGTTCCCTCCTGAGGGTTTTCCTCCTGGCTCTTTGTCACGCCGTCATCGTCAGGAGATCCCAGCAGAGCAATGCTGCTCAGGAGCTCTGAGCTTTGCACACATTTCGGTCACTGAAGCTTTCCAGGCAATGGCAGGGTAGGGAAGCATTTCTTTTTTTAAGCACAAGGCCACATTTATAGTTGCTGGTTTGTTCACTCACATAACCATTGAAAATCCCACAGACTGTCTCAGCCGGCAGCAGCAGACCTGCTTGGCCGCAGGAGGTCATCCTGGCCAGGGCAGGCTGAGCACATGCCAAGGTGAAAGGCAACCATCATAGCACACTTCAACAGCCTTAGGCCCATTCCTGTAGTCCTTTTCTGTGTGCCTATAGCTAAAACAGCTTCTCCCTTCGGGCTGATTTGATGCTCAGCTTTTGCCTGCACATGCCTCTTTCTTTCAAGGGATTTCAGGTCAAGCTTTCCACCGGCACTTGAGCAGGATTGCCGCAATGCCTGAACCACGTCTCTGGTCACGTGGTGACACTGCCACTGCCCGTTGAGCGGTGAAGGAGGCAGCACGGGGACTTTGCTGCCTAATCCCACCTGCCACATCAGGAGAGATCACAGCAAGACAGAAAGAGCTACAAGGAGGACCCACACTTTAGTCCCACTTAAGCATGTCGATACAGAGACTGATCAGGCTCAATTCCCTAACCATGCCCATCATGATCGTTTGCTGTCATCCAGGAAAGCTCGCCTTCCTTTTCCTCCTAACTGTCCCCAGAGTAAAACACTTTATCCAGAAGCACAAACACTTGCTCATCAAGCTGGATGTTTCGCTAACACCAGAATTTGTACAAAATAAAATACACTGACTTTAGGAAAATGGCGAAGTTGAGCTCTACAATGATGGTGACAAGAGAACAGCCTTAACCAGAAGGCTTCAAAGTCTCCCAAAAATACCATCTCAGGATCCTGAGTACTTACTAAATATCCAATAGCAGTGCTGCCCAGTACGAGGTGTTTGTGGACAACAGCTTGTTGTAAGTCAGCGCTTCGCTAGACCTAAAGGTGACACTCCAGCAACCAAACAGCTAGATGTTGATCAAGTTGGGCAGATCAAAATATCAACCACTGAAAGATGGAAGATGCTTCTGACATGTGTGGAAGTATTTCTGCATCCACCAAGCAGCGTTGCAGCTTCTTCTGCCCTCACATCCCTCACCCGCACGCACCACCACAGAAAAAAGATATTGCAAGCATGGTGGGCTCAACCCCTTCGTCTAGGTAGGACGAGCAGGGGAATGGGCAGAGCCTTTGATATTCCAGCTGTGAAGCTGCAGGGGACATGTGCCACACCAAACCACTGCAGACTACTGCCTCCGCTCTCTCTGCCGAGACTGTGGTGGTAGAAGGAGCCAGGACTGACCCACCACAGTTTGTCATGGCTAAATCCGAAATTAGCCTCAAGATAGAATTTCTTCTGGAAATCATGTTTATTCCAAATAGCATTTTGAGTATACGCATGTGAAGGGAATTTTATTAAAAATGAACTGTGAATTTGTTATGTTTTTAAACCTCCAAGGCTCCATTTTGGTATTTAAAAGTGTGACCAGATTTTCTGAGTGATGGGAACTCTTGCTGCTGAGGATGCTTTGGAAGTCGGACTGCTGCCATTTAAGACCCTTTACAATTTTCTCCCCAATTATGGCTGCAGAGCATTGAAAAAAAAAGTCTTCCGAAATTCTAAAAAACGTGCTCTTAATTATGTAAGTCTTTAAATTGCTCTTCTCTGTTATAAAATTAACAGCACATCTTGAAAAGAGAAAAGAAGTGGTATTCATCTTTCTTTAGACGCTGACGCAAATGAGAGGCAAACTGCTAAGCACATTCAGGCTGGGCCTCAGCGAGCAAGCACCAGACCACAAAGCCATCGACTATGCAGCCATGAGGGACCAACATGCTCAGCTGACGCAGGCCACAGTGCTTCAAGAGTTGATTCCTGGGAAAGATATCTCTCAGAAAAACTTGACATCTCCTTTTGAACATTTTTCATGATGAAGAACATGTTGCCTTTCCCTCTCAGCCCTTGGGAGGTTCATTGATCTTCATCCTGCTACGTTTTGAGTCTGGACTGATCTAGCTCCACCAAACATGGGTTGGGCATGGGGGGACAGAGCAAGGACACAGCTGCCCTGCAGTAGGGCTGGAGGACAGGCTGGGGAGTCTCTTGAAACCCCTTCTGGGGACTGCGCTGGGATCTGGCAGATTTAACATGATCCTCGTGTTCCCCACGCATGTTCTCCCAGAAGGTGATCAAGTCTCCCATAACCTTCAAGCTAACCAGACTGGGTTTCCTAAGCTTTTCACAGTAAATTGGTTTTTCCAATCCTGTAGTTATTCTTGCGGGCTCTCTGCTGCTCACTCCTCTATGCTCTTGAAGCCCATACACCAGAACTATTTAAATCCTGACAGTTGCTCGACCCAAGACAAAGAGCTTTGGCATTTATTTGCTTACTCAGACACCATTTCCATCAGCCTTTATGACTTTTGGACCTTTACACACCAAAACCTTCCCACTTAGCATACAAGCAGATCCATTCGGCAATCAGCATAGGAAAAGATCTGCAAGGCTGATAACCTTACATACAGGTATCAAACTCCACCACGGAGGTTTTTTGCTCAGGACTATGTTTCTCAGTAAAGTCTTCGCAGTGACATTGTGAAGCACTACTTGTTACAGCGATAGGAAGCGTCCGTGCTCCAGCAAGCCACAGACTGAAAAGCAGGAGGGCGGCTGATACTGCAGGATCGACACCATAAGCAACTCTATAGGTCCTGTAACACTGCAGGCAACCACCTCAGAATCTCAACCTCTTACTTAAAATCAATCTAGCTTTCTAAAAAAAATATTTTTTTTTTAATTCCAATTATTCCTGCAGGAAGGCTGCTCCAGTCTCACCCTTCAGATGGTTAGGCACCTTTTTCTCATCTCCAGCCTAAATGTATTCATGGCCAACGTACAGCCATTTGTTCTCATTTATAGCCATTTGTCCCTGTTCTGATGCAGTGTTACAGGGTAGCATTTGCCTGCCACAAAGGGTGCTGAGGACATTGGGATTCTTGCCATTGACTCCCAAGGCTCTGGAATAGGTCACTGCAGTAGGGATTGGGGTGGGTGGGGGGGAAAAGAAGGGATAATCTTCATCTAGAATACAGAAATATGAGAATAATCATATTCAAGAAGCTACTTCAGTCTGATTTGTTTATATATTATCCAAGCATTTTATTTTATTATGCATTTTAATAATGCAAGGGCTTGAAAGCTGGAAATGAGCATTTTCCATGAGCTCAATATATTTCAGTTTGTACATCATCAATTGTTTTTCCTTGTGATTGTGCAGTTTTACTTTATCATCCCTTTGATAACAATTTCTGCATAAAATCTGACTTTATATTTCATTTTTCCCGTCTGTTATCTTAGCAAAATACATCCAAAACACCCTTTGTACTGCTGTACTAATATAACAGATCAGGAGAAGCTGTGGCATAAGAAATCAAAACCATAATAATGTCTTTGGGTTTTGCATTTTAAATACTGCATTCATTGTTGCACTGAGGTTTGAGATCCCTTTTCAGACATTACTGAGATTACCTTTGGTAATGCCTATTTCATTGTACTTTGATATAAAATAATGTATGTCATAAATCATCTAAGTGACTGTCATTAGAGTGAAAAGCACCTACTTATGATATGTAACAATTTGCTTTTCTAATTCGAAGAGGATTGAGGTATTTTAATTATATAAGGTCTAAAGCCCTTGTGGATGAAATTACAATTCAATGTAAAATCACTTTCTGCACAGAGCTGTAAGTTTGGAAATTATAACAGCTATACTCATCAATTTGTACTTTTTGGCCGGACTAAATACAGGAACAAATGGAAACATTTTTAATGGGCAAAGATCCATAATTTCAGTAACCAAAAACCTTGGAAAACTCTTCTTGTTTTTAACTTTAAAAAAAATATAATCTTTTAACATAGTGGACAAAAATCACCTTTACAGATTATAAGCAGAAATTCTTGCAACTTCAAGAAACACTGAAATTTTGAGTTGTAGGAACTTCATGGAAGTACAGTCAGGGTTGGACAGAGAGTCCTCGTTAAAATTATTGGTGTGCTTCACATTTTCAAGATTGCTTCCATTTGGAAGTGAAATGGGGGTTCGGAGCCTTTTCTGTGCAGAACAATTTAAAATTATTGGAGCACTTCACTTTGAAGGTGATCAGGGCTCTGAACGTGTACATTGTAGAGAGATTTAAAATTATGAGAGCTCTTCAAATTGTTTAAAACATTGATTTTTTTATAAAATTGATTTTTCAACGTTTTATTTCTTCAGTGGCTGGGTAATTACAGTAGACCAGAAGCTGAGGTGCTTCTGTCTGAAACCAGGGCTCGCTTTCAGCCTCCCTTCCTTCTCATTCTCTCTCTTCTCTCCCCCTCCCTTCTCTCTTAATAAGTTTTCTGGTTTCCCTCGCTGCTGGGACAGACACATCACGCTTTGTTCTTGCTCATAAATTGCTCTCTGACCAAGGAACCAGGAAGTTATTAGGGGTGAGGAGAAGGTCAGGTTGAAAATTCAGTTTGATCAGACCTGTTCTGGCAAAATAGCGCTATACTCACCTCGGAAAGTAACGCCAAACACAACTGGGATCGGACTTTTAGTCAGCGTTTCATCCGGAAGCACCTTCTGATATTTCTAATTCGAAGAGGATTGAGGTATTTTAATTATATAAGGTCTAAAGCCCTTGTGGATGAAATTACAATTCAATGTAAAATCACTTTCTGCACAGAGCTGTAAGTTTGGAAATTATAACAGCTATACTCATCAATTTGTACTTTTTGGCCGGACTAAATACAGGAACAAATGGAAACATTTTTAATGGGCAAAGATCCATAATTTCAGTAACCAAAAACCTTGGAAAACTCTTCTTGTTTTTAACTTTAAAAAAAATATAATCTTTTAACATAGTGGACAAAAATCACCTTTACAGATTATAAGCAGAAATTCTTGCAACTTCAAGAAACACTGAAATTTTGAGTTGTAGGAACTTCATGGAAGTACAGTCAGGGTTGGACAGAGAGTCCTCGTTAAAATTATTGGTGTGCTTCACATTTTCAAGATTGCTTCCATTTGGAAGTGAAATGGGGGTTCGGAGCCTTTTCTGTGCAGAACAATTTAAAATTATTGGAGCACTTCACTTTGAAGGTGATCAGGGCTCTGAACGTGTACATTGTAGAGAGATTTAAAATTATGAGAGCTCTTCAAATTGTTTAAAACATTGATTTTTTTATAAAATTGATTTTTCAACGTTTTATTTCTTCAGTGGCTGGGTAATTACAGTAGACCAGAAGCTGAGGTGCTTCTGTCTGAAACCAGGGCTCGCTTTCAGCCTCCCTTCCTTCTCATTCTCTCTCTTCTCTCCCCCTCCCTTCTCTCTTAATAAGTTTTCTGGTTTCCCTCGCTGCTGGGACAGACACATCACGCTTTGTTCTTGCTCATAAATTGCTCTCTGACCAAGGAACCAGGAAGTTATTAGGGGTGAGGAGAAGGTCAGGTTGAAAATTCAGTTTGATCAGACCTGTTCTGGCAAAATAGCGCTATACTCACCTCGGAAAGTAACGCCAAACACAACTGGGATCGGACTTTTAGTCAGCGTTTCATCCGGAAGCACCTTCTGATACGTCTCACAATGGAGGTTACAGGGACTCCGAGGGATTAAGGAGTAACCATTGGTTGGGATTTAGTTACATGCACTTACAGACGCACACGCACGGCTTTCCCCAAAATCCCTTTTTCTCTTGCTAAACATGAACAATACAGAAAACCCCACTGATTCATTAAGCAGATTTAGGTGTGCAGTATTTAAGAGAGAAACATAGTTTTCCCCCAAAGATTTGGGCTCAGTCGGACATGGGGAGGATGAATACAATATTTGCATTCTTTCTCATATTCATGGATTTTTTTTTTTTGAAATAGAAATACAAGTACTAAGCCTCCAGACTAAAGAGGGCTTCTAATATAGACTATATTTAGGACGCCATGGACGTGTTGGGGCAGAACAGGCTTTTATCAACTATATCTTAGCCTGTGTAAAGCAGCAAAGCTCAGTGGGGACCAGTGGAACTAGGAGGTTTCACTCTGCTAAAGATTCCTCTATACAGATCAGTTTAAGTCAAAGTATGACTGTTTGACTGGCAGTAATGAGTAATTACTCACACAAGTAATCCTAAGGAATCTATATAACTTAAAAGTCTGCAATTTCCCTTAGTGTTATCATTCTCAGAAAAAAACCCCACTTCACTGATCCTCCAGAAAGTACATCAGTGCGTCTCAACAGAGAAGGGATGAAGCATTAATTTAAAGGAATAATAAATAACTAACTTTTTAGGGATCAATTTCATGGATATATTTTTATATAAATGCACACACACACACAAGTTGATTGGTAATTTCTCCTAGTCCAGAAGATCCTCCATTTGTCTGTTTTTAAAATAAAACTATTTCGCCAAGGTTTGAAGTAGAGCTTTATGTATTTTGTAAAAGGCCATATCAAAGTCAAATGAACATATTACTGAATTTTTGTCAGCTTGAAATAACACCTGCCACACACAAGGTCTTTAGCCTTTCATGCACATCATAACTTTAGTCTAAATTTAAAAGAACAGGGAAAGCAACTGAGCAAAGCTACCCAGATGTTGTACGGTCTGTGCAATTGTAAATTTAAAAGTACCAGCTTTCCATCCAGATTTTAATGCACCAGAAACAATATGAAAATTCCAAGCCACACCGGATTATTGAAATGTCTGGCCATTTTGAAATGAATTTTGGAACAGATGTACAGAGGTAGGCAATAAAGCTGTGATAATAAGGAACATTTCTACATCATCTCACAAAACTACTAATCTATAATGAGGACCAAAACTATTCATGAGAGAGGGTGGTTTTCATTATTTTTTTTTTTCAGCTCCAGTTCAAGTATTCCGGTTCCTTTACTCGGTTGTTAGATTTTGTTATTGTTGTAAAGCATTTGGTAACTATCTGACATTGTCACTTCTAACCCACAACACAGGCAAGTGACTAAGTAACCTCATTTCTTCTTCCTCTTTACTGAGGGCAAACAGCACAGAAGGAGAGCAGCTTAACTAATTTATTGTGCTTTATCTTACTACAAATAACTTCAAAATGTGTGCTTTTCGATAGCGGTTACTAACTTTAGACATCTCCTTTGGGGTACTCAAATTCAGACATCATAAGAGGCTCTGATTTTAAGACAATGCAGAACATCTGCATCACAGAACAAATGACCAGCAAAGCAAAGCTGGGTACCCCGAAACCTAAAACACCCCAAACCCAGCTGTTCTGAAATTTCTGCTGTTAACACAGAATAACATCCGGAAAGAAAGAAATTATTATACTCTTGGGTGGATAAGATGGCCTCTAGACATCATGTAGACAAGGTAGAGTAAATCCTTCATTAGACCAAGCAGAAAAGATGGGAGAGAGCAGGCAAGCTTTAAGCTCCCAACTGCTTCCGCAAGTCAGCTGAAAGCAAAGGTGATGCTTTCTTTTAAGCTTTCAGGTGGCCTGCAGAAGGGTTTATGTGCCTGAAAGCTTGTCTAATGTTACTAATAGATAGCCAACTAAATTACTTTGTCTACTAAAAGATACCATCACTTCCTACAAACCTCGTCATGCTGACATAAAGCAGATTAGTCAGGCAAGTTGGGTGCTGTGCCAGATTAGGCTGCATACCAAAGGCTTGAGTTTACACATATTACTACATTTTTCAGCCTATCTGTTCAGTTCATCCTGTTCTGAAAAAAAAAAAAAAAAGCACAGACACACATTAATCTGGGTCACTCTTAATTTCAAGGTTGCTAGATTTAAGCCATGGTGGGTTTTTTTTTTTCATCAGGGACATGAAATTTTGGTCTGGATCTGAACGTCCCCGAGCTGTGCAGAGCCATCTCACTTTTCCACGGCACAAAGAAGGAGCAAGAGACTGAGGGAGGAGGGAAGAACATCTAATTCCAATGAAAGAGCAATGATGTCTTTATTTAGGCGAGTTATCCCTTGGAGTTTGGCCAGCTCCCTGAAGCATTAACCTGAACACAGGTGACTGACAGCGCTGGCCTGACAGTTAACAGATACTCAGCTTTTAAATCTCTGCCAAAAACTGGCAATCGGGCAGCTAGAGGGCAACTACTGGGCTGCTTCAGGGAAAGCCACTGACTTCTGAATTGCCATTTCTCACTCTTCTTCCCTTTTCCTTGGAAGTTTCCTATCCAAAAACCTGCTTCACACTTACGAAACAGGACAGGAACACAACCCAAGATAATTTTCCTTTGGTATGCACCTGCTCATTCACTCCAACCCCACCCAACAACTGCAGAGTTTTAGATGTTTTTCAGCTTTGTTTTTGCTTCAGGTATACGTATAACACTCCCTGTGCCTTGCGCAGGTCACCGGAGGATGAGAGAATGTCACAGAACGAGTTTGCTGTTTTCTTAACCTGAAGAAAGGCCTTACTTAGCACACTCTTTCACACCCACATATGTCTCTGAGATAGCACATATTTCTCCTTGAACAAGTTCGTATGGTTGAAAGTATGGGAGGAGGGGGAAATAAATTGCTGAGTAGAAATTTTCATCTGACCTGTGCAGTTTAATGGGCTGGGGGAAGCGAGAGTGGGAAAGAGGAGAGCAAAGAGGAGGTGTCCAAGAATGTCAGAAGCAGTGCTGATATCACAGCCACGTTGGCTGCAGCTCCAGCTTCCCACGATGGCACTTCTCTAATAGCACAGCTGGCCTCCGCGCCTCAAGCCAAGGATCCTGAGCGATAACCGTGGCAGTAGTCACACCAAGCGCTGCAGCGACAAGTGTGAGATATATCACGAAGGTGCAGGAAGGCAGCAATGTGGCACTTCTTGACGCGACACCTAATGGGTCAGCCTGATGCAAGACTGCTCTGTATCCATTTGGCCACATCTCCCTACCTTTGGTGTGAAATCATCATTTTCTAGTTAGTCACACTAGTGTTCCAGCTCCGTGTTCCAGCAGAGTGAAGAAAGGTTTAATTTAATAGCAAAATAGTTAAAGGTCTAAGTGCTACGATTACATATAAGACAACAACTTGGAAAGTTAACAACAGCCTTGTAATTAGGGATCTGAGTGAGACATCACAAAGTTCAGGCTTGAATCCATGTTCTGCAACAGTGTTTCTGTATTATTTTTGGACAGTCTCTCAGTTCTGTATGATTCAGTTCCCCATCCGTAAAATAAATGCTTCTTTTCCTTTCTTCACATCTTGAATTACATGCATTTACTGTACTAAAATCCATGGAGCCCAGATCTCATCCAGGACTTTGAAGAATTGTATAAAAGAAACCACTCCGATTGCTTAGACACAGAGGCGCGTGCACGCACAATGAACCATTCAAATGACTGCTCCAAACTCA
This sequence comes from Aptenodytes forsteri, assembly GCF_000699145.1. Taxonomy (NCBI): domain Eukaryota; kingdom Metazoa; phylum Chordata; class Aves; order Sphenisciformes; family Spheniscidae; genus Aptenodytes; species Aptenodytes forsteri. The sequence goes on from NW_008794078.1 coordinate 1,113,775, forward strand.
CTCACTACTTGCAAAACGCACAAGAAAATGCTCTCTTCTTCCTAAAGGCTGTCCCAAGCAGTAGACTGCTTGTCCACACTTTAGACACAAAAGCCAAGACAACACTTGAGTATGTAAAGAAAACAGAGTATTTCCAAGGATGATGAAAGTTTGGGCAATTTACAAGTTTTTACATGTTTTAATGTGTTAAACTAAGGAATATAAATTAGTATTTACCTTATAACAACTGTGAACTGTCCCCCAGCTTTCTCTTTCAAAACACTATGTTGCATTTCCCGGGTGTGCGCTGGTGGAGCGGATTCTAACTTTAGCGGTGCCTCATGTCAGAGGGGAAAGAGCTAACTGCGGGGTCCTCCATCCCACCTGCCCATCCTACACAGCCTTTTAGTTTTATGTAGAGGTAACAGCTGTAGAAAGGCAGTGATAAGAGAACAAGAGGGTCTGATATAGTGCTCTAGATGCGTTTAATACAGCAAAAATATATGGTCTTAAATTATCATATTTTATTTCATAAATCAGAAAAAAGAAAGGTTACTGCAGACACCACACAAACATTGACCCCTCAAACTCATGGAGCATTGGCCAGAATACATAGCCCGTGGCACACAGGTTCACACCTCCAACTTCGTGACTCAAAGCACAATTTTATCTAAGGCTGAGACAATGCCTAAACCACGCAGCACAAGGGGCACTCATTAGTGAATAGGGATGGATTCTTTGTCAATCCATCACAGAGAATCAGAATACTTTGCTCAACAAATACCAAAACAAAGCTTTTTGACTGAAACGGTTTACCAAATTCAACATAAATTTGACAGGAAAAATATTGCCAAGTTCTAGTCTGAGATCCTCTTTGGAATTTAATAATATGATTGGGAGCAAAGCTTCATAGAAAACAGTGCTGCATTTGGAAAACAGGTATCCATGTGTACACACCTGAGCTGCTCTCAGAGTGTCCTGATCCTGACCTATCTACTCATAGTCTAGAAATAATAAGACTAAAGTAATTACCTGCAAAGATTAGAACAGTAGCATAAATATCTAAGTGGGTAACTGCTGCCTCTAGGTGCTATTCTGAGTACTGTACTGATTGCTCTCAAATCACAAGACCGAAAAAGAGCTCAAGAGGTCCTCTAATGCACCCTTCCGCAGTCATCCCGCAAGACAGGGGTGACTATATTAATTTCATTGCTGATAAATGTTTTTCTAACCTGTTCCTACTGACCACCAATAACAGAAACTTCATGGCTTCACCAGGCAATCTACTCTAGTCCATTGCTATCGCTATTTCTGGAGACGTTTTCCTAGCATCTAATCTGGAACTCTCCTGCTGTGATTTTGGCCCCAACACAAACTTGTAAAACAGGTAATTAATTTAATTTTTTCTAAAGCCTTCAATGTACTGAAAAATATCTATGTCTAACTGCAGATAGTGTCTCTTAGAAGACAAGAGAAGTTTTTCCAATTCCTCCTCACAAGCCATCTTTCCCAGACCTTTGATTATTCTCAGTGTTGTCCTCTGGACTCTTTCCAACTGACCCACATTCTTTGAAGAATAGTAGCAAACCTCCTGAGACCTTATCAGTGCTGAGTAGTACATATGGTGTCTTGAGAGGTAAAAGCTTAACAAGTTCCTAGTACGAGGACTGCCTGCCTTTGCAATACCATGAGGTTTGTTTTTTTTTAAATTTGCATTCAGCTTGCGATCTGGCTATAATTCACCAAAACTTTTCTGAAGTGTCGTCACCTGCCCAGTAGTTAGGCATCCCATGCTCATGCAGTTGATTACTTCTGAGATTAGTCCCCAGTTGAATTTTATTCCTTTTTTTTTTTGGTGACCAGTTCCTCAATTTGTATATGCCTTTCTAAATTCCTAATCCTGTCCCCTCCAGTATATTTGCAGACCCTTATAGCTTCATGTTGTCTGCAAATTTAATAAGCATAACAGTCTACTGCACTGTGCAAGTCATTAATGAGAACATTGAACAGAGCTGGAAGCAGGACAGATAGCTGTGGAATATTACACATCACATTCTTCCAATTGGATAGGGGAATGCTGATAACGATACTCTGGATACAATTAACCAACTAGTTTTGCGCTCAGAGGAGTCTCATCTGGTTTAATCTCTTTTCCTTTCTCTGTTAAAGTACATGCATTCCACCTACCCTTTTTCAGTCCATTCTCAGTGGATTCTCAAAAAAAAAAAAAAAAAAGGCAGCTAATTATTCAGGAATGGCTTCAAAAGCTACAATTCATCAGACCCTACACAAGCAGGGAACGTCCATTCTGTTTAGGTACTTCTTCTTCCCCTGCTCTAGGCTGAGATCTAACCTCTTCATACACAAGCCGAACGTCCATTCTGTTTAGGTACTTCTTCCCCTGCTCTAGGCTGAGATCTAACCTCTTCACTGATGATATATCCAGTTTATTTATTAATTAGAATCACCATTTTCAAAGATGTCAGAGAATTTAGCTGTGCATCCAGGACTTAAGCCTGGCAATTTAAAAAGAAACGTGAGAACTTACCTATACCTCATGGCTTGACTTGAAATTAGAGCCCCGATTGCTCAAGCAAAAGGTCAGATGTACCTGAAATACAAGCCCTGGCTCTGGTAATGACTTTGGAAGTTAACTACACAGACTGAATGGGTGGCAAGTCTAGATTAGATAACGCTCACAAGTTCTTTGTTGCCCATCCCGATACCTAGGCTCAAAAGATGGGATGTTACAGAAGTACTGTTTCACATGTAGTGCCCTCCCAGAATTCGATAGCATTAGTTACCACGAGAGCTAAGCACTTCTGTCTCTCTGGGGACAGCCAAGGAAAGTAATCCAAATTAATTTTAAAGCAGGATTAGTTAAGTCAGCTAATTATATCTCAGCAAGGAGACACTTACTGAGACCTAGGGTGGACTAAATCCATTTTCAAAGCCAAGCCAACTTCAGGAGGCTTTCATTCTGCGCAAGGGTGTCTACACAGCTCATACACTGCGAATTCGCACCTAATTCAAATGAACTTCCTGATCGTCCCTTTGGGGGCAAACTAACACAGAAAGGAGCGAGCATCATGGATTTAAAAAGAAAAAAAAAACAACCACTTTTTTTAAATATCTTGATGATTCAGATGGACCAAAGACTATTTCCTATGTGTTACTTAATCAGACAGTTTCATTTGAGCAAGCGAGGAGACAAAAATAGAGCTGTGTAAAAGCGCTCTGAGCAGCACACAGAATAGAGCTCCATCCCGTTCCCAGGCTGCCCTGGCGTCTCACGGCTTAGGATGGCTGGGGAGTAGCTGATGAGGTCTACTAGGTTTCAGGGCACTGTGGTGCTAGTAGCAAACCCTGCCTAAAAATATGGTTTTGTGTTGAGATTGGGTATCAAAGGGGGGGGGGGGGGGGGGGGGGGGGGAAAGGGGG